>NC_060274.1:7168979-7452302 GCF_021613505.1 Equus quagga | reverse complement strand
GGGGGGGTACGTGATAACGAGTTTGTGGAAAAATACTTCCCACATTACTGAGCTGTTCCAAAGCTTGTTTAGGATACAGGAGACGGACTTGCAAATTCAGGTTGGGATTACATTTAGTCCTTCTCTAGCGAGTGGGCCAGGATTCCTGAAACCCCTCTGGGTCCAGAAGCCACAGGGGCAGCCCCGTGTCCAGCTGAGCTGCCCCTGCTTGGGGAGGTGCTCCAGAGAGGGGCTACGCGGGATGGGGAGGGACTCCGGCAGGTGTCTGCCAGGAGGGCTGAGCTCTGGCTGGGGCCGAGGTAAGAGAGCTCAGGGGACCTGGCAGAGTGCGTCCCTCAGCGTGGACACCAGGCTGGGAGGAGCTCAAGGGGCTAGGAGGCTTCTGGATGGGGGAGAAGTCCCCTGGGAGAGGCTGAAGCCCCAGGGAAGTGCTGCAGTGGGGGCTCAGTGCGTGCTGTTTCTAGAAGAGAAAGAAGAGAAAAAGAAAGAAAAGAATTTCTGCAGGACAGGAAGGGGTTCTTGGAAAGACAGAGACCTGGGTCTGTTTGGGGAGGGTCTGCTTCCCCAGTACGTTTGACATGTTAACGTGCGTGTGTGTGCGCCTTCATTTATTTATCAATGTTGTCCTTCATTTTCTCTCTCTATTGTGCCTGACATTTTTAGCATTCAGCCTTAAAAATACCCAAACACCAAAGTTTTGCCATTTTTTTAGTACTTTACAGTGCCTAAAATGCTTACGTACATTCTCATTTCGTTATTTATAGCTTAGTAGATCTTACTGGCCCCATGCGGCAGGTGAGGAAAAATGCGTCAGAATTTGAATGACTTGCTTGGAAGTGGAGGAAATCATACAGGTTCTTTTGAAGACCAGCCCAGGGCCATTTCTGCTCCCAGAGCCAAGCTTTCACACACGCTAGGTGCTCTGGAAACGCGCCGCGGAGGGTCTGGGGTTGTCTTCGGCATTTAGTGACAAGCGGAGGATACGTCTGCATTTACTGGGATCGATCACAGTCACTACATGTCTGCATGTCCACCACACTGCATACCCAGAGTCACGGATTTCAATGAAGTGGCATCATTAAGCTGTTTTACTTAAGCCAACGAGCGATTCAGGAACTACGCTTGAGTAACTGGGGGCCTAGACCTCCGGGAATAATACATTCCCCCCGTCTCCCAATTCTGGGGCTGCACTTGTGTGTAACAGCAGTAAATGGCCCAGAGATAACTCTGCGAAGAGAGACAGTGGCAAAATATATCCAGGGATCCATCACTGTTTCACATTCCTTCACCGGGGGAGGCACGTCTCCCAGCCTCTAGTTATAGACCTGAGGAGATCCGGGTAGGGATTATGGGTAAGGGGCGACCAATTGGAGATTATTAATCTTGTGTCTTTACTGTTGGCTCTAGCCTAGGCATCCCCTCTCAGGGTGTCTGTGCATCCGTTCCTTCACCTGCTGAATACTTCTGAGGAGAAGTCCAAAGTGAACTTGTCATCTCTCCCTGGACACCCTACTTTTTTTTTTTTGCTGAGGAAGATTAACATCTGTTAACTAACATCTGTTGCCAACTCTCTTCTTTGTTTGCTTGAGGAAGATTAGCCCTGAGCTAAGATCTGTGCCAATCTTCCTCCACTTTATATGTGGGTCACCGCCACAGCATGGCTGATGAGTGGTGTAGGTCCGCACCCAGGATCTGAACCTGCGAACCCGGGCCACCTAAGTGGAGCCTGCCAACTTAACTGCTATGCCATGGGGACAGCCCCTGGACACCCTACTTATGTTCCTGTGTTTCCTCTTGCAGTGAATGGCACCACCACCTGCCCTAGTTAGAAATTCAGGCATCAACATTAACTCATCACTTCTCTCATCCCATTCCAATTCATTGCCAAGATCTGTGGATCCTACCTCAAACCCACCACCTCTCTGTATTCCCCTCCTGCTCTCATCAGTACTCCATGTGTCTCTCTAGTCCTGGTGCTGGTAATGGATCCTCTGTTGCACCCAGCCCCACTCCACCTTGGCACTCAGGTATGGGTTTCCCCAGCTGCTGGGAGTTTTGGCTGCTGATGGATCTCTGCTGAGATGCTGTCTGGGACTGTCCCTAAGTCAAAGAGCACTGCCTCACTCAAGTCCCAGCCCCTCGTGGAGGTGGGGACAACCCACATCCAATGACAGATGGATGCATGCAATGGATGCATGCTAAAGGCCAGCCTCTAGCCCCCTTGCCTCAAGGTGAGACAACTCTCAAGAGCCATCTAGTGAGATCCCCCAGGATCCCCCTCCCTTCATCTTCTGCAACTCCATCAGTTTAACGTCTCCCTCCGCTCAATCCTTCTTCCTTCTCTTCCTAAGGCGTTGTTCCTGAGAGCAGTCCCCAAGATACCTCTCATATGCAAGACTCAGAGGCGGTTCCGCTGGGAACCTGACCTATGACAGCTGGTACCAGGAGTGGTCCTAGGACACAAACTCCGAAATGGGGGGTGAGTTGGACACGTGCCAGCTAGCTGCCAAAGGAGAGGCCATTACTGGTAGGAGACGAGCCCTAGAAGGTTTGAGTGGGGTCCAGAGCTGCAAAGGGCTTTGCAGCAGGTTCAGGCTGCAGTGCAAGCAGTCCTGTCACTGGGGATTTATAGATAGGCAGACCTTGTGGTATTCGAGGTATCCATGGTGGGAAAAGATGTCACATGGAATTTATTGCAAGTCGGTAAGAGAATCGCAATGACAACATCTAGTGTTCTATAGCTGAGAGTTATGCACCATTTGAAATAAAGCTTCTGGCATGCTCTTGAGCCCTAGAGAGCGGGAGCATCAGCAGCAAACCTCCCTAAGATGGAAGTGGCACATCCAGGTTCGGGCGCAGGCAGGACAACAGGGCATGAGTCAGCTGCATGAGCAGGTGGCTCAGACCTCCACGTTACCCACCACCTGTCCTTTGGCTCACAAGCCAGGCTCCATGGTGGTTGTGGTTGTAGGGGAGGCGGGAGCTGTTCTTTATGATCCAAGCTTGGCTCACAATTGGGTTTGCTCAGCATGTGTCTTACTCTGGGCTGCTGTAACAAAACACCCCAGACTGGAGGTCTTATAAACAACAGGAAGTTATTCCTCACAGTTCTGGAGGCTGGGAAGTTCAAAATCAAGGCATCAGCATAGTTACATTCTGGTGCAGGCTCTCTTCCCAGCTCATAGTCAGCACCTTCTTGCTCTGTCCTCACATGTGGAAGGTGCGAGGGACCTTTGTAGGGTCTCTTTTATGAGGCACTAATCCCATTCATGAGGGCTCTACCCTCACGACTTAAGTGCCTCTTAATACTGTCATCTTTGGGGGTTAGGATTTCAACATATGAATTTTAGGGAGACAAATTCATTAAGACCATAGCAGCATGTGAGTGCATGCCAACAACGGACTATTGCTATCCTATAACCCTTTTTATGGTTGAAAGAGGGTGGTGAGGAGAAACCCTCCCAATGGGCAGAGCTTTGGACAATTCAACTGATGACACACTTTGTGTGGAAAGAAAAGAGTCGTGGGTTAAGAATGTATATTTACTCATAGGCAGTGGCAAACGTCTTGATAGGTTAGTTAAGAGCGTGGAAGCAGAAAATCTGGAAGGTTGCGGACAAAGAAGACAAGGAGATCTGCAAAAAAGGCACGTGGATAGACCTCTGAGAGTGGGCATGAAATGTGAACATGAAATGTATAGCATCTTCATTTCCATGAGGGGGCATCCACCACAGAGGGTCCTTAAACAAATAGACAGAATGATCTGGCCAGTTGACAGCCAGCCTCTGTCACTGGCCACACCAGTGCTGGTTCAAAGGACTCCTGAATGGCGCAATCATGGCAGCAGGATGACAGTTCTGCACGGATCCTACAGCTTAGACTTTCACTCACCAAGGCTGATGTAGCTCCTGCCACTGCCGATGTCCAACCCTCCAGCAACACTGAGTCCCTAGTATGACACATCCTTCAAGGAGAGCAATCAGCCAATTGACGTCAAGTTGATTACATTGACAGCCTAGAAGAGGTGGAATTTACTGCTATTCTGGGTATGTGTTTGCCTCTCTAGGTAGCACTGCCAACCAAAGGCTTACGGCATCCTGCATAACATTGCATTGAACCAAAGAAACCCACTTTCCAGCAAAGTATGTGTCACACAGGGCATGTGACCATGGTGTAGTCTGGTCTCTTCACATATCATACCATCCAGAAGCTGCTGATCTGATGACGGTGATGGACATGCCTTTCAAGATGCAGCTGGAGATACACTGCGAGATGAGGTGCTATCCTTCAATATAAGATTTACACCCTAAATCAACAACTGCTATTTGAGACTGTACCTCCAACAGGTAGAATACAATGGTTGAGGAATCAAGGGTTGGAAGTAGGAAAACAGCCTTACTTATCATCTCAGTGATCCACTTGGGAATTTGTGCTCTCTATCTGTGCCACTCTGAGCCTTGCAGATAAAGAGGCCCTTGTTTCCATAGGAAAACACTTCTACCAGGGAACCCATCAAGAGTTCTATTAAACTTCAAGTTACAGCTGCAATCTGGTCACTTCATGCTCTGTTTACCCCGAGGCTAGCAGGCAAGGAAAAGTTTCTTGGGAGGTTTTTGATTACTGATTTAATCTCCTTAGTAGTAACTGGTCTGTTCAGACTTTCTGTTTGTTCATGGCTCAGTCTTGGTAGGTTGTATGTTTCTAGGAATTTATCCATTTCTCCTAGGTTGTCCAACTTGTTGGTGTATAACTGTTCACAGTAGTTGTAATATCATATCAGTTGTAAGTTCTTATCACTTGCAATGTTTCCTCTTTCATTTCTGATTTTATTTATTTGAGTTCTTTTTTTTTCTTAGTAAATCTGGCTAAAGACTTGTCTATCTTTTAAAAGAAACAGCTCTTAGTTTTATTGATTTTTTTCTATTGTCTTTTTAGTCTCTATTTCATTTACTTCTGCTCTGATCTTATTTTCTTTCTTCTACTAACTTTGGACTTAGCTTGTTTTTCTTTTTCTAGTCCCCAGAGGCATAAAATTAGGCTGTTTATTTGAGATTTTTCTTTTTTCTCTAGGTGTTTATCCTATAAACTTCCCACTTAGACTGCTTTTGCTGCATCCCATAAGTTTTGGGATGTTGTATTTTCATTTGTCTCAAGATATTTTTCATTTCTCTTTTGATTTTCGATTTCTTCTTTGACTTATTGGTTGTTCAGGAGGATGTTGTGTAATCTCCACATACTTGTAAGTTTTCCAGCTTTTCTCTTGCTGTTCACTTATAGTTTCACACCATTGTGGTCAAAAAAGATGCTTGATATGATTTCAATCTTCTTAAATTTATTAAGCCTCATGTTGTGGCCTAATACATGATCTATCCTGGAGAATATTCCATGTGTGCTTGAGAAGAATGTGTAATCTGCTGCTGTTGGATGGAATGTTCTGTATACGTCCATTAGGTACATCTCATCTAATGTGTAGTTTAAGTCCAACATTTCCTTGTTGATTTTCTATCTGGATGGTGTATCCATTGTTGAAAGTGGAGTATTGAAATCCCCTGCTATTATTGTATTGCTATTTGTCTCTTCAGGTATGTTAATGTTTGCTTTATATATTTAGGTGCTTCTATGTTGGGTGCATAAGTATTTACTAATGTTATATTCTCTTGATGAATTTACCCCTTTATCATTATGTAATGATCTTCTTTGTCTCTTGTTACTGTGTTTGGCTTAAAGTCTATATAAGATATAAGTATGGCTATATCTACTTTCTTTTGGTTTCCATTTGCACAGAAAATCTTTTTCCATCCCTTCACTTTTAGTTTTATGTCCTTAAAGCTGAGGTAAGTCTCTTGTAGCCTGCATGTAGTTGGGTTTTTTGTTTTGTTTTGTTTTTATCCAATCAGCTACTCTATGCCTTTTGATTGGAGAATTTAGTTGATTTACATTTAAAGAAATTATTAAAGTAATTAAAGTAATTTCTGGTTGTTTTTTACTTCTTCCTCTCATGTTCTCTTCTTTTGTGATTTGATGACTTTCTGTAGTGGTATCCTTTGATTCCCTTCTCTTTCGTATTTCTACTGTAGGCTTTTGTTTTGTGGTTACAATGAGGCTTACATAAAACATCTTATATTTATAACAGTCAATTTCAAGCTGATAATAACTTAACTTCTCACATATACAAAAGACTTCCCTCCATTTTATGTTTTTGATGTCACAATTTGCATTTGCACCTTTTTACATTGCATATTCATTAACAAATTATCATAGTTATAGTTATTTTTCATACTTTTGTCTTTTAACTTCATATTACAGTTAAAAGTAATTTACTCTCCAATTTTATAACATTAGAGTATTCTGAATTTAACTATATATTTACCTTTAACAGTGAGTTTTAAACTTTTATACATTTTCCTCTTACTAACAGCTGTTACTAACATCATTTCCTGTAACTAGCATCCTTTTGTTTCAGCTTAAAGAACTCCTTTAACATTTCTTGAAAGGCCATCTGGTGGTGATGAACTCCTTCAGTTTTTGTTTGTCTTTCTCTCTCCTTCAGTTCTGAAGGACAACTTTTCTGGGTAAAGAATTCTTGTTTGGTAGTTTTTTTCCTTCAGCACTTTGAATATATCATCCTTCTGCCGTCTTGTCTGTAAAGTTTCTCTTGGAAAATCTGCTTATAGTCTTATTGGGGTTCCCTTGTACATAACAAGTGGCTTTTCTCCTGCTGCTTTTAAGATTCTCTTCTTGTTTTTAACTTTTGATGATTTACTTATAATGTGTCTCAGGGTAGGTCTCTTTGGATTTATCTTATTTGAAATATTTTGGGCTTCTTGGATCTGGATGTCTGTTTCTCTCCTCAGATTAGGAAAGTTTTCCAGCCATTATTTCTTTGAATAAGCGTTCTGCCCCTTTGTCTCTTTCTTCACTTTCTACAAACCCTGTAATGAGAATATTGGTCTGCTTGATGGTCTCCCATAAGTCTTTTACACTATCTTCACTCTTTTTCATTCTTTTTTCTTTTCCTCCTCTGATTAGATGAATTCCATTACCCTGTCTTCAAGTTTGCTGATTCTTTCTTCTGTTTCATCTGGTCTGCTGTTGAATCCTTCTATTGAATTTTTCAGTTCAGTTATTGTATTCTTCAGTTCTATGATTTCTATTTGGTACTTTTTAATATTTCCTATTTCTTTGTTGAAATTCTCATTTTGTTCATGCATTGCTCTCCTGAACTTGGTGAGAATCTTTAAGACAGTTATTTTGAACTTGCTATTAGGTAAATCACTCATCTCCTTTTCATTAGAATCTATTTCTGGAGATTTTTCTTGTTTGTTTGGAACATATTCTTCTGTTTATGCATTTTCCTTGTCTCTCTGTGTTGGTTTCTGTGCTCTAGATAAAACAGCCACTTCTCCCAGTCTTGACAGGGTGGTCTTATGTATGAGATGAAACTCATTGATCAGCCTGGCTAAGCTCTTGGTTGTCTCTCAAACCTTTGTGATTGCCCAAGCTGGCTTCTCTGTCCTTGGTGGCTCCCAGTAGCAGAGGGTCTATCAAGATCTGTCAGTGTTCCAAAGGGGAGGGTCTCAGTCAGCACCCAGATGCAGGCTGATTGGAAGCCAGGCTCTCAGGCAACAGCTGGGGAAGTATACAGTTAGGCCTCCTCCAGGGAGAAACTGAGAGATGGGCATTTTTGCCTGCTCCCTCTCTGCTGGGCCTGGGTGTATATTTGTAGCAGGTGTGGGTGGTGCTCCTGGGCCCATTAAGAACCTTTTCTTTGTTTGCTATAGTCCTTTGTGACTCATGAATGCAAGCCCCTTTGGCTATTAGACCCAGGTGATCCAGAGGCTCACTCCTCATGCGGCAGCCACAAATGGTGGGATGCCAGACGTGTGTACAAACTCCTTCCAGGGAGATACTGGAGACTTGGTTCTATTATTGGAGTGGGTTGAGCAGAGACGGCAGGAGAGGTGTCTGCTGGCTTCCTTGGTCTCCGAGGAGGATCACAGCTAGCTCCTAGGTGCCTGACAAATTAGAAGCTTGGCCCTCAGGTGGCAGCTTTTAAAATATTTAGATAAACTCCTTTCAGGAAAAGGTGGGAGATAAGTATGTTTTGCCTGTTCTCTCTGTGCTGAGCCCTTAACTGGGATAGCCAGTTAAGAATTACTTCTTCATTTGCTACAGATGGAAGACTTTTTGGCTATCAGAGCCAGGCGACCAGATCTATCAGATTGGAGACCTGTCCCTTTGGCAGCAGCCACATAAAAGCTGGGGTGCAGACACATGCACAAGCTCCCTGCAGGAAGATACTAGTGACTTGTAGCAGATTGGAGGGAGAAGGTGGGAGATACGTCCTCTAGTTTCCCCGGTCTTTGGGGAGGATTATAGCCAGCTCCTAATGCCTGCTAAATTAGAAGCCTGGCCCTCAGGCAGCAGCTTTCAAAGTATGCAAAAAACCCACTTTCACAGAAAGATTGGGAGATGAGCGGCTTTGCCTGCTCCCTCTGTGCTTAGCCCTGGGCGTATATAGCCTTGGTGAGTGCTTGTGTACCTGCTAAGAAAAGATTCTTTGTTTGCTAGAGTCTTGTGGGTCTCATGGTCACAAGCACCATTGGTTTTCAGAGCTAGGAGTTTTGGGAACTAGTCCCTCTGGTGGGACACAACAGTTGGGGTTGTGGGGGATCAGAATTAGCCACCCTAAAATGTGTCTCTTTGTCTTGATTATTTTTAAGAACAAAAGACTCTGAAAGAAACTTTGACCTTTCCCCTAACTGCCTAAAATAATTGAAGATAAAAAGCCTGTCCCCAGGACAGGCCATCACCAAAGACAACTCTGGGTATCAGTAGACTGTGAGGGTCCTTGCTAAGGCCTTTCTTATTAAAGTTCTGTTTACCCAACATTTGCTTTTCCATCTCCATGTGAATTGCCTTCCTCCCCTTTGAAGTCCCAGACCACTACCCCCAACATCCTCCTCTGTCTTTAGCTGAAGATGCTATTTAAGCTGGCAGCTTTGGCCATTCTGGTGAGTTCTCAGTTTTCCTAGGTTTCACCCATGTACACATGTTATAAAGCTTTGTTTGACTTTCTGTTATTCTGTCTCATGTCAACTTAATTCTCAGGCCAGCAAAAAGGACCTAAAGGGTAGAGAAATTGTCTTCCTCCCCTACAGGATGCTAGATGTGGAGTCCAAACCCTTCCCTCCTCCGGGAGAAGGTGGGAGCTCCGAGATCCCTCCCTGTTGTATCTTACTGGGCCAGGGGCTGGGTGAACAGTGAGAGTGTGCCTTAGCTTTTCCCACCTATATTTTCTCATTCGTTTGACGGGTAGGAGTCACTCAGCTAGTTTCCGTATCTCTTTCAGAGACAATTGCTCCATGTGTAGCTGTACATTTGGTGCGTCTGTGGGATGAGGAGAGCTCAGGACCCTCCTATGTCATCATTTTGTAGATACTGTGATGTGGATCAAGGCTGATCCAGGTAAAGAAGCCCAAAGTGTCCTGGCCTACATGCCGATTTATATGACCTGATGGATTTTACTGTGTGGATGAGGGCTGCCCCAGGGAGAGAAGCCCAGGGCATCCTGGCCTACATGCCGAGCTATATGACCCAATTCATATCTAAAGTAGTATAACCACACAATAACCAGACCCCACCTGCACTGATACCATTTAATGACTTTTTACATCATCTTTCCTTTGGTAAAAATAAGTCACATACTCATGTCTTATAAATTTAGCCCTAACACTCAACACATTGCAGCTCTTCACTGCCCATGGGTCCTGTCCCCATGCCTGCAGCCCTTCACTGCCCATGGGTCCTGTCCCCATGCCTGTAGCCCTTCACTGCCTGTGGGTCCTGTCCCCATGCCTGCAGCCCTTCATTGCCAGTGGGTCCTGTTCCCATGCTAGGCTCTGAATAAAGGAGCACTACCACCAGACCTTGAGAGTCAAAGCAATCTTTCTTTCAATTCTTTGGCTCTCGGAGCCCACATCACTCCTCCTCACTCATTCTTGTAGAGTGCTTTCCCAGCTTCATGGTGAGAAGGGAGGTGTGGGAACGAAGGAGGGAGTTGTCTGTCATTCATTCAACAAACATTTAATGAGTACCTACTATGTGCTAGGTGCTGGGGATTATAAAGACAAAACAGGTACAAAGCTTGCACTAACAAGCTCAAAATATTAGTGAAGAGACAGGGAAACAATATATCTGTGTGACAAATTATAACAGAAGTATAGACAGCTATGTGAGAGCTTAGAGGAGGTAGTCGGGTGGGCAGAGGTCTTCAGGGAGGAGGTGACCTGTGATCTGGGTCTTGAAGGTTGAGAAGGAGCTTGGTAGGCTCCTAGGGATGGTAGGGATGGGGATGCTCCTCTTAGACATTGTAGATTTATTAGTCAGAGAGAGCAGTCACTGTTTGATTAGGTTCTACCGCTGAAAACGATTTCCTTTGTGGCTTTGGACAGCACCATTACAAATCTGGAAGTCTTAGTTTGTGTTCCTGTTGAAGAGGGAGACTAACATCAACTAGTCAGAACCACCGGGAGAATGAATCAATTGATGTGGTTTGCTAGAGCAAGTGTTTACTTGTTAGAAAGCCTCCAGGGGGAATATGTGGAAGGAGATGGAATGTGGGGAGGAGAACACCAGGCAAGAACAAGAGGAAGCAATCGGAACTGGACTCTTATTAGCCTGTGATGGATTGATCTTCTGACACTGATTTCCCAAACTCCCAGCTGTTTCAACTGGAGGCTCGTTCAATATTTTAAAAGCAATTTAAAACCAATTTTTGAGTTTGCTTTCTTTAAGAAAATTATTGCATTAATCAAAACATGCATTAAGTTTAGGGTCAAGCAGCCTAACTGAAGAGAAAGGCCTGATTGGACCTTAGGAGACATGGGTTTGCCGGCTGGATAATGCCATATCAAAGACCAGAAACTGCTCAGCTTTAAGGAGAGAACAGTGGAGAGGAGCCAGAAATGCTGAAAGGAAAAAGCTTACAAGTGAATTGCATTGAAAGGAAATGTGAAGAGGGCTAACGAGGGTATTTTGTTAGTATTAGCAAAATTCAGACAAGAGGATGCATCTGAAGCCTTCAGTTCCAGGCGGTGAGGAGGGCTGCAATTAGATTTTTATTGTTAGATGTGTAGAGTGTCTTCCTCTGAGAGATTTCAGGTCAGTGGAATTGCAGAGGTCATTCATGTAGAGATCATTGCCGTTTGAGAGGAACATAGGGAACAGAAAATAAACTGGCTCTATTAAAATAAAAATCCTTTATTCTCTTACCAAATGGAATTGGGTCTTTTAGTTTGATGAACCAGCTTGTTTGGTTCATCTCTTTTCATGTCCAAGAGTAGCTATGGTTGAAATAAGGGAACTTTGGAGATTTGGTAAATTAGCCCGTAGAGAATATACTGGTTATTCTGTATTCTTCTCCCTGCTCTGCTCTGCACCTGGAAGGCTGACTTCCATGGGCTATGTCCCTAGGTTCCCTTGTGGCTGGTTTTCCGTTGGGTGTGGTCAACAGAGACATTAGGAAGAGAGAGGAAGAGATGGGGATAGAGAAGTCAAGTTTCTGTCCTCCCTTCCTTCCTGCTTTGGGCCCACTTCTGGAATGCTGGACCCTCCATGATTACACCTCTTGTCACGAGGCCCTGCCTCCACCACTCCAGCTCACGGAGTTATTTTCTGTGTAGGGCCATTTCCTCCTCTTGTCCCTTCAGGCCTAGGGAGGTCACGGCCCCCCGCTGAGGCTGGGCTCTGAGGCCGTCTACATTGATTTTGGTTCTTGTGACCCTACTCCATCAGTTAAAATCTCCTCATGTGCCCATCTGAGTACGATTCTCTTTCCTGTGGGACCCTGAATGAATCAGAGACTTAGGAAAAATGGCAGCAAAACTCCACGTAGTTGCCTTCTGTTCTCAGGCCAAGAGTGGAGCAGCAGACTTTTCCAGTTTGGTGGGTCAATTTTCTTTATTTTCAAACAAGAGGAATATGAGGTTGGCCCAGAAATGGGGAGCTCAAGGCAGGAAGGAGCCTGATTTCAGCGACAGCCTGTTACAGGGCCTCTCTCCTTGAATTCATTCTTGGCTAACCTTGTTCTGAATTAACTATCGCTCTGCTGGAATGTTCTTTATCATTCCTATCCCACTGTCGTCTAGACAAATTCTGACCCACCTTCCATGACTTCTAGGGAAGTGTTATACAAAGCTGTATATTTGCTAAATGTTGGTTTAACATATAATCATTATTTGTTTCCCCATAAGTCTCCCCTATGGCTCTCCTATGAGCCTCTGAAGAGAAATATACTTATCTGCATTTTTCCAGCAGGATCCTGACCCATACATATGCTTGATTTAATGTCTGCTAATTGATGGTGCTTACAGACACAGGCCCCTTGGTACTGGTCATCTATGCTTAGGGCCAGCTCTAACTTTCTTCCTCCCATTTTTATGAATTGAACATTAAGGTTTTAATGACTTTTTTTTTTTTTTAATTTGGGCTACCTCAACCTTTGACACCAAGGGTGGTTGGTTCCTCTTGAATGAAGAATAAAGGGGATTGTTGGGTGAGTCAGGCACCTGGACAACTTTAGGTTAAGCAATGCTCTTCATCACTTTATTCCCACTTTTTTCACACCAAAAGATGTTAGGATATCACTTCGTGGAAGCCTCTGTGCATGTTTGTGATCATAAGAGCATGCGTATGTAAGTTTCTAGATCAACCTCATTTCCCAGAGCCCCAGGATTTACCCTTCTGGGCCCCAGTGCTCCTGATGCAGAGAGGCCTCAGGGTCATTATTATTCCTGACATCAGTACCCAGTGAGCTCCCATTTGAATGTTCCTGAGTGAAAATAAAGTCAACGGAGAGAGCATTTGCTGCCTTTGCTATAGAAATGGCAATTAAGTCCTAAATCTCCCAATATGCTCATGGCCATTATTTTAGGAGCTGATGAGAAGACCTGAATTCACTAATTGTGTTTATTTAGTTATGCTAAGACTGAGTAAATACATCCACTGAATACCTTACAGGGATACACTTCTTTCTGCTCCGACTTTAGAGCATTCAGATATTTAAAATTCTCTCCTGTAAAATTAAGATGTTCTGGAATTTCTATGTCTATTTATGAGGTTTCTGTCCATAAAATGATTAAGGGATTTATCTGAGTAGATTTGGTATTTAAATCGTTGTTAACATCTCTATCAGGAGAAAACTAATGAGCAAATTCATCAGCTGTGCTGACATTTTTACTCCTTTCCCCTAAGGTTTGGTTGATCATAATTAATAAATAAAAGAAAATGCATTTGCATTTCCCTAAGCCTGATACAGCACAGCAGAGAGCAAGGCAGAGAGCAGTAAACACATTCTTTACCTAATCAAGACTGGAATACGGTTGAACGTGGTTCATGATACCAATATGTAGCATAATAATGATATCTTTGCATCATAACCCTTCTATCATTTCATTCATGGACATAGTTCTCACCAAAGATTCTAAGCAAAGCCCTTTTGAACAAGATCACTGTGGGGTTCGTGTCGATTTCTCTGATTTAGAGATTAAGTTGTTTTCTTTCTCCTCTGAAGACTTCTGGGATCAAGGTATGTTTCTCATCCCTATTCCATATACCTCTGGGGAAAAACTATCATGGAAGCACTGACACACCTGAAACGGCCACTGGAACATCTACAGATCTACCCTGAGGAGAGGAGTGCTTCTGGAAGGACTGTGCTGGAGGAGAAGCCACAGCCCCATTCCCATGGCTGGAGGCCATCAGGCTACATCTTGTTTTTTTCAGAGTGGAACCCTCAGCGACCTCCAGGAAATAGCTCTTGTCTCCCACCCATAACCTGAGCCCTGTTTTGAGGAAGGCAGAGGACACTCTACCTGAGGAACTGCTCCCGAGGCTTCAAGTAGGGCGTTGCATTCACCTTCATGGTACGCTTCCTTACAGTCCCGGCAGAAGACGAACTGCAGAAGAAAACACACGTGTTAGGGACGGGCTTGCTGGTGCCTCGAGCAGTGACGTGCCTTTCTTTTTCTAAGCTCATTATATTCAGGCCTCTGACTTGGGCGATGGTTTCTGAGCCACATTGCTTTTTGCAAAGAGAAATAAAATTATATTTTGATGGCACTGTTCACTCTTTTCTAAAGAATGTTCCAAGTGTTATAGTAGGGTCTCAGAGATGAATGAGTCACATTTTCTTTCTTCAAGATGTTTCCAGCCTAGTAGAAGAAACAGTAATGGGAATAAATACCTGTAGTAAAGTGTTATTGGTGTTAGAATAGGAAGAAAACAATTTCATTCAAGAATTTCAAGTCTAATATTTGCTTACCTAGAGGATTTATATGTCTGTGTTAATGGGCTTATTTTTGTATTAAAAGCCTATCATGGAAAGAAGAAATGGGCTGTCATGGGCTGAATTGTGTCCCATGACACAATTGAAGTTGAAGTTTTTTTTTGCTCAAAATATAAAACTTTCATTTTTATTTTTTTATTGAGGTATAATTGGCATACAGCATTATATTAGTTTCAGGTGTATAACATAATGATTTGATATTTGTATATCTTGTGAAATGATCACCACAATAAGTCTAGTTAACATCTGTCACCAAACCCAGTTACAGAATTTTTTTCTCATGATGAGAACTTTTAAGATCTACTCTCTTAGCTACTTTCAAATATGCAATACAGTATTGTTAACTGTAGTCATCACTGTATATTACATCCTTATGAGTTATTTATTTTATACTTGGAAGTTTGTACCTTTTGACTCACTTCACCCATTTCACCCACTCCCCATCCCCTGCCTCTGGAAAACAAATATCTGTTCTCTTTATCCATGAGCTTAGTTTTTTGTGTTATTTTTTTTAGATTCCACACATAAGTGAGATTCCACAGTATTTATCTTTCTCTGTCTGACATTTCACTTAGCGTAATGTCCTCAAGGTCCATCCATGTTGTTGCAGATGGCAAGATTTCATTCTTTTTTATGGTTGAATAATATTCCATGTGTACTGTATATATAAAATATATATATATGCCACATTTTCTTTATCCATATCTTGGCTATTGTAAATAATGCTGCAATGAACATGGGGGTTGAGTATATGTTTTTGAGTTAGTGTTTTCATTTTCTTCTGATAAATACCCAGAAGTGTAATTCCTGGATCATATGGTGGTTCTATTTTTAATTTTTCAAGGAACCTCCCTAACTGTTTTCCATGATGGCTGCACCAAGTTACATTCCCACCAACAGTATACAAGGGTTCCCTTTTCTCCACATCCTCGCCAACATGTTGTTATCTTTTTGCTAATAGCCATTCTAACAGGTGCGAGGTGATAGCTCTTTGTGGTTTTGATTTGCATTTCCCTGATAATTAGTGATGTTGAGCATCTTTTCATGTACCTGTTGGCTATCTGTATGTCTTCTTTGGAAGAATGTCTATTCAGATCCTCTGCCCATTTTTAAATCAAATTGTCTGTTTCCTTTGCTATTGAGTTGCATAAGTTCTTTACATATTTTGGATATTAATGCCTTATTAGATATATGATTTGCAAAGATCTCGTCCCAATCAGTAGGTTGCTTTTCATTTTGTTGATGGTTTCCTTTGCTTTGCAGAAGCTTTTTAGTTTGATGTAGTCCCACTTGTTTATTTTTGTTTTTGTTGCCTCTGCTTTTTGTGTCAATTTCAAAATAAAAAATAAATAAATCACTGCCAAGACTGGTGTCAAGGAGTGTACCGCCTTTGTTTTTTCCTAGGAGTTTTATGGTTTCAGGTCTTACATTCAAACCTTTAATCCATCCTGAGTTAATTTTTGTATATGATATGAGAGAGGGGTCCAGTTTCATTTTCTTGCATGTGGCTGTCCAGTTTTCCCAACACCAGTTTTTGAAGAGACTGTCCTTTCCCCATTGTGTATTCTTGGCTCCTTTGTTGTAGATTAATTGACCATATATGCATGCATTTATATCTGGGCTCTCTGCTTTGTTCCACTGATCTATGTGTCTGTTTTTATGCCAAGACCATCCTGTTTTGATTACTATAGCTTTGTAATATATTTTGAAATCAGGGAGCATGATGCTTCCAGCTTTATTCTTCTTCCTCAAGATTGCTTTGGCTATTTGGGGTCTTTTGTGGTCCCATATAAATTTGAGGATTGTTTGTTCTATTTCTGTAAAAAATGCTGTCGAAATTTTGATAGGGTTTGCATTGAATCTGTAGATTGCTTTGGGTAGTATGGACATTTTAACAATATTAATTTTTCCAGTCCATGAACATGAAATATCTTTCTTTTATTTACGTCCTCAATTTCTTTCATCGGTGTCACAATTTTCAGTATACATGTCTTTCACTTTGTAAAGGAAAAACTCAGTTTTTCCTTCCTTTCTAGGAAAAAACCCAGTCCTCCTATGTTTCTCTCCTATGAGTCTCCTTTACTACTCACACAGAACACTTTGCTTCTGACACTTTGGTCATCAAATGTGTGTGGGTTTTCCCCACAATAACAAGCAAGGCTCTCACACCAGCTGGGTGTCCTATAATTTGCTCAGTTTTAACACTATCTACCGACAGATGGTGTCAGATCTCACATGCAAGGGTTCAGTCCCACAAAACCTGCCCCCTGCCCCCTCACCAACTTCAGATGCCAGTTGCAAGCTCTGGTTATCACCTGTGCTTCTGACCCACCAGGTACAGGTCCAACAACCCCCTCCTCAGGTTCCATTAATTTGCTAGAGTGGCTCACAGAACTTATGGAAACACTTATGTTTGCCAGCTTATTAAGGGCCATGGTAAAGGATACAGATGAACAGCCAGATGAAGAGAGACACAGAGAGAGGTCTGGGAGGGTCCCGAGCTTAGGAAGTTCTCTTTCCGTGGAGTCAGGGTTCATCACCCTCCCAGTGGGGATGTGTCCACCAATGTGGAAGCTCTCTGAACCCTGTACTATTGGGATTTCATGGAGGTGTCCCCAGATAGGTATGATCAATTATTAACTCTGTTTCTAGCCCCTCTGCCCTCCCTGGAGGATGAGGGGTGGGACTGAAAATTCCAAGCTTCTAAACATGGCTTACTCTTTCTGGTGACCAGCCCCCATCCAGGAACCATTCAGGAGCCCATTCAGTCGAAAGAACAAAAGATGCTCCTAGTGCTCTTATCACTTAGGAATTTACAAGAGTTTTGGGAGCTCCGTGCTAGGACCTGGGGAGCAGAGACCAATATATATTTTCTATCTCACACACTTCCTTGGTTAAATTTATTCCTATGTATTTTATTCTTTTTGAAACAATTGTAAATGGGATTTTTTCCCCTTGATTTCTCTTTCTGATAGTTTGTTATGAGTGTATAGAAACACAACAGATTTTGGTATATTGATTTTGAATCCTGCAATTTTACTGAATTCATTTATTAGTTTTAACAGTTTCTTGATGGAGCCTTCAGGCTTTTCTTTATATACTATCATGTCATTTGCAAATAGTGACAGTTTTATTTCTTCCTTTCCAATTTGGATGCCTTTTATTTCTTTTTCTTGCCTAATTGCTCTGGCTAGGTTTCCAGTACTCTGTTGAATAAAAGTAGAGAGAGTGCACATCCTTGTCTTAGTCCTGATCTGAGAGGAAAAGCTTTCAGCTTTTCACCATTGACTATGATGTTAGCTGTGGGCTTGTCATATAGGGCCTTTATTATGTTGAGGTATGTTCCCTCTATACACAATTTGTTGAGAGTTTTTGTCAAAAAGGATGCTGAATTTTGTCAAATGCTTTTTCTGCATCTATTGAGATGATCATATGATTTTTACCCTTCATTTTGTTAATGTGATGTATAATATTCATTGATTCATGGATATCAAATCATCCCTGCATCCCTGGAATAAATCTCACTTGATCACTGTGTAGGATCCTTTTAATGTATTGTTGAATTCAATTTACTAATATTTTGTTGACAATTTTTGCATCTATGTTTTATCAGGAATATTGGCCTTTAATTTTCTTTTCTTGTGTTGCCCTCATCTGGTTTTGGTATCGGGGTAATGCTGGCCTCATAAAATAGTTTGGAAGTGTCCCCTCATCTTCTATTTTTTGGAAAAGTTCGAGAAGGTTTGGTATTAAATCTTCTTTGAGTGTTTGGTAGAGTTGAAGCTGTCTGGTCCTGGACTTTTGTTTGTTGGAGGTTTTTGATTACTGATCAATCTCCTTATTGGTTATCAATATGTTCAGATGTTCTATTTCTTCATGATTCAGTCTTGGTAGGTTGTATATTTCTAGGCATTTATCCATTTCTTCTATGTTGTCCAATGTGTTGGTGTGTAATTGTTCATAGTAGTCTCTTATAATCCTTTGTATTTCTTTGGTATCAGTTTTAACATCTCTTCTTTCATTTCTCGTTTTATTTATTGGAGTCTTCTCTCTTTTTTTCTTGGTGAGTCTAGCTAAAGGTTTGTCAATCATACTAAGTCCCAGTACCTCAGAATGTGACTGTATTTGGAGACAGAGGCTTTAAATAGTGAAGTAAGGTATTAATGAGGTCATTAGATGGGTCTTAATCCAAAATGACTGGTGTCCTTATAAGGGGAGATTAGGACACAGACAACAGATAGACTGAGAGAGGACCATGTGAGGACACAATTAGAAGGAAGCCATCTTCAGGCCAAAGAGAGAGGCCTCAGAAGAAACCAACCCTGCTGACACTTTGTTCTCGAACTTTTAGCCTCCAGGACTGTGAGAAAATAAATTTCTGTTGTTTAAGCCCCCCAGGCATTGGTACTTTGTTGTGGCAGCCACAGGAAGGAATCCGCAGGCTGAGGTGGATCTTCTCATTTAGGTGCTAGTTCTCCTTTTAACATTCATACACCACAGAATTGGAGAGACCAAGGGATCAACTGCCCTCCACCCTTCATCTTACAGAGAAGGAAGCTGAAAACCCAAGCTGTTCCCCCATCGTCTGGAATCACTGGACTCCTCCAGAACGCACTTCACCATCACCAGTCATGCTCTAGAGGTTGCTGTAGTGGCTGGGGGTGTGGGGTCTGCAGTCTCACACATGGGACTGGAGTCACCATCCCATCGCCTGCCAGCCAAGACACCTTGAGAAACTCACCTTTGTGTCCATGCCTCAGTTTCCCCCTCTGAAAAATCAGGATAACAATAACTATCTCATGTGACCTTTATGAGAGGCAGGTGAGATAACACACACTAACTGGCTACAACCATGTCTGGCACACAATATGTTCTAAACTTTAAGGAGATGCCAGCATCTCAACCCAAATTTTGTGGGACATAAACTTTATTTAAAGGTTCAGGTTGGTGGGAGAGGGGTGTGTGTTGGGATGTCCGCACACAAATCATCAACACCACCAAGTTTTAACTTCTGACATTTTTATTTTCCCTGAACTGAAAGCTAATCCAGTGAATAGTGAATGAATTGGATCCTAGAGTTTCCTCTTTAAGTTCGTTTATTTATTTATTTAGGTTTTTGAGGAAGCTTGGCCCTGAGCTAACATTGGATGCCAAGCTTCCTCTTTTTGCTGAGGAAGACTGTTGCTGAGCTAACATCAGTGGCAATCTTCCTCTACTTTATGTGGGATGCTGCCATGGCATGGTTTGATTAGTGGTGAATGGTACTAGGTCGGGGACCAGGATCTGAACCTGCGAACACTGGGCCACCGAAGCAGAGCATGAGAACTTAACCACTATGCCACTGGGCCGGCCCTTAAATTCTTTTTTTCTTTTTTTTTTTTTAAATGTATCTCCTCCTCTTTTGGTTTGCCTCAGACCCATCACTCTGTTCTTACTCGATATGTTGAAAAAAACGTGGACAGCACGGTTCAGTCACTGAGAAGAGCTCACCATGTGATTCCACCTCCCTGCTTTCTCTGGAAGCGAGTCTGATCTCGTGGCGTGACAGGGAAAACGCTTCATGTGTTATTAGCGAGTGGATGAGATATAAAATCAGTTTCATGGTAAGGGAACACCCTGGAGGTTGATCATTTTGTCAGAATAAATAGGCCTTTCCTGACACAAAGGCATTAAATTCTCTTTCACATTGGTACTGCAGAGAACACACTATTAAAAAAATAACAGAAGAGAAAGAGCATATGAAAATTAAACCCTCACCACTTCAGGATAGCGAAAGGAAAGCAAGAGCTACAAGAATATGCTAGTGATAATTTAACATTAATGCACTTGTTAATTTGCTATTCAGAGAGTATAACTCAAATCTAGATACACCATGCCGTGCGCGTCCTAGTTAAGTAACTAGAATCTGTCTCATATGAAACAGGGAAATATCTAGAAGGTCTGGTTGGATCTCGAATATGTTCAAGTTTTTAATTACATCATCCAGAACTCAAGGCAGTCAAGCAGGTGCTTGTATGAATGCTTAGGCCTTCAGTTCCCAAACTGTGCGTCCAGGAACCCTGGGGTGCCACAACAAACTCATGGGGGTTCAGTGGGGTATTTCAAATTTTGGAGGAAAACACAGTGATACTCAATGTCAGTGGGACATTGTGTGAATCGCTAACGCAAGGCAGTCCATGGTGTTAATATGGACTGTGCTACCCTCCTTTTGATGACGTCATATCTTTGCAAAGCTGGATGTTTGGGGTTGCTGTGATTAAAAATGGACAACTATTATGTGAACATCTGTTTGGGACAGGAGACGTTAACTAAGAATGAAATAAAAATATTTTTTCTCTCAATTTACATGAACTATTCTTTCGAATGACTATTAAGTGGTTGAGACATTCTTATTATGCTATTTGGACCTACATATTTAATGAACAGAACTGTTAGGCACTTCTTTCAGCCTAGAAGCACCATGAAAAACTTACTGAGCCACTAAGGGCATGGTGAACAGACGAAATTTGGGGAACTCTAGCTTAGGCAGATACAAAACTTCTTGAGATAATGTTTTGGGTCCATTTGCAAACACTCCCAGTGGCACAGGTATTTCCAGAGAACTTGAGGAGAAAACAGATCTGGTGCCAACATTTCATGTTCACTGTTGACCTGCATGTCTCCGTCTGGGGCGCATGGATCTTGCTTAACCAATTAAGCAATAATGTAGAAGGCTGCAATTTCCCTAGGGACTTATTATTAATTACCTGTGGTCTCCCATTTGCTGAGGCTCTCTTAAAATGCTTTGTGAGTAAATACTAACTGAATGAAAGGGACTACCATCTAAATAGTATATATAGTCCTCTCTATATACTATAGCACTATATAGTATACGTTTAGTATATGATTTCATGTTTTACAATATATATTTTAGATGTTGTCCAGGTCCAAGATTTTTTCATTCTAAAAGTAAATACTCAGCACATATTTATTGCAAAGCAAAAATATGACTTGAATGGTAAGAATAGTTCCGCTATTACTTATTAGAAAAAAGAAGTTTGCCTTGTTGAACTTATCCTTTGCTAAATAGTTGTTTTAAAATTGTCTATCTCATCTTAGGCACACAGATGAGCTAATTCCTATAGTTAAATGAAGCTGTAGTACTATATAGTACATATGGTGCAGCTATATAGTATAATTTTCCTGGATTATTTCCTTTTGAGGTAGATCTGACAGATGCCACCAATTTCCATAGTTAATTTTTTAAAAGAATTTTTTAAAGCCTTTTAAAAAATATAAAAGTAATACATACTTATTCTACTGGTTATCTAAACTCTACCCTCTTGTTAGATTTGATTAGAAAACAATATATATGGACTATATTATCTTAGCTCCTCTGATGTTAGTTTTATGTGTCAACTTGTTTAGACTATAGTCCCCAGTTATTCAATCCAACGTTGGTCTAGGTGTTTCTGTGAAAGTATTTTGTTGGCCCATAAGGGCTGTAGTCAGTTTTGTTTAAGGAAGAGAAACGATCCTAGATAATTGGGTGGGCCTGATTCAATCAGTTGAAAGGTTTGAAGAGCAGAACTGAGGCTTCTCCAAGAAGAAGAGAGTCCATCTGTGGACAATGGCTTCAGGCTGTGCCTGAGAGTTCCAGCCTGTCCTTTCTGGTGGCCTTTCCTACGAATTTAGGACTTGCCTAGCCAGTCGTACAATCACATAAGCCAATTCCTTGCAATCAGTCTCTCTCTGTATACACACAGATATAGATATACCAATATATAGATAGATATATCTATATTTATACCTCTATAGACCTATGGGGACAACTGACCTATGGAGTCCATATCTGTATCTATCTCCATATCTATCTCTATCTCTATCTCTATCTCTATCTCTATCATCTCTATATCTGTATCTGTCTCCTATGGGTTCTGGCTCTCTGGTGGAACCCTGGTGGATACAGCTCAGCTCCTATAGAAAAAATTTTACTAGATCAGTCTATTTTTACTGGGTCAGTTATTCTTTTGCAATAGGACTGATGTAAAAAGCAACTATTCCAATTGTCCATGTTATTTGCAAAATTGTAGTTCAAATCTCTTTCCACACTTGTTTTTAATCCCAAATACCCACAGGACAATTTGTCTTAGAATTCAACACCAGGAGCAAGTTAATCACTCCCAATAGCGTGATTGTTTTTCTTTATTTGACAATCAACATGGTGATCCAACATATTTTTCTCTTTGGATGAGCTGCCTGGGAGGCTAGTGCCAAACTTTTCATTTAACTGTAGGAATTAGCTCATCCATGGTGCCTAAGATGAGGTAGACAATTTTTAAACAACTATTTAATACAGGATAAGTTCAAAGACAAACTTCTTTTTTCTAGTAAGTAATAGCCAAATCATTCTTACCATTCAAGTCATATTTTTGCTTGGCAATGAATATGTATTGAATATTTATTTTTAGAATGAAAAAAATCTTGGACCTGGACAACATATAAAATATATATTGTAAAACATGAAATCATATAGTGATATTAATCCTTTTAAGAATCAGATATAATTTAAGTGTTTAAAAATAAAGCCTTAAAGTCAGGGAGAACTGGAGTCAGGAGCCTTCTCTATCATTTATTATTTGTGTGATCCCAGCATCTCTTTGCTTTAAGTTTTTGCATCTGTGAAGAAGAAATAATAAGATCATAAATATTGAACACGGTTTCTGGCACACAGTAAATGCAATAAATGGTTTTCTCATAGACTTAAGATGCTTTGTAAGCAATAAAATTCAATAGAAGAGTGAGATGACAGTACAGGACTTTGTTAGTTAAAGCAATTCCCAGTACATTCATAATAACTATTGTTATGTGAAGATCCTGAGGGAAACTGAGGACCTCCAAGGAAATGCCAAGCTTGTCACCTCCCCAGAACTGCTGTATAGAAAGGGACACTCGCCTCGCTTTGCTCTTATACGTGCAGAGGTATTGTCACTGTCAATCCCATTAGAAAATCATGTAGTACCACACAGCTATATGAATTGCCCATCACGTTTATCACTCAATATCATGTCAGTAGAGAAGTCATTTGATTGACGTTTGAGTTGATTTCCCATATGCCCGTAATGGACACATTCAAAAGGAGATGTATGTATATTTTCTCTTTGGAAACATGGAAAGGAGTCAAATGAACAGCTTCTAATGCAACTGGAACATTCAAGTAGCTGCTGATCAATAAAGTTGAGAGCCAGTCAGTACCTATAATTGATGACCCTCAAAATGAGAGCTTGATTCTTAAAGTTGAATGATTTCTATATGAAAAGCCAAAATTTCTTTGTGTCTGTTTTCTGTCATGACAGCATCTATTATAAAAGTATTTTATTAGGCGCCATTTATTTTTTTCTTCCACATTTCTGAAGTTCCATTTTCAAAGAACAGGAGAGAATCAAATACCATCTTAGGACCCCTTACTATAGTCAAGGGGAACATCGCAAGCACGAAGCACACATTTGTACTTCTTTGGGAACAGAGGAAATATTTTTCTTTTAAGTGTATGACTTTCCAGAAGATGGCAGCAGTGATATATAAGATTCAGCCTCAGTGTGTTAAAAACAGTATATCAAAGAATAAGGCTCCCCATAGGGTGACCAGCCACTGGTATATGCAAAACGCGTTCTGACAAGACAGTGCCACAGAACAGAAATGGTGTTAGATTATAATGCACTAAAACACAATTTTGAAAAGAAGAAAGTCAGGTTATTTCCTTTCAAGTACACAACATCTTAAAATCACAGAATCTCATGGTGAGAAGCAATCTTAAACCGTGCCATGCTCTAAACACAAACAGATTAAGACAATCTTTCACATGCAATCTCTAAATGGTTATAAATAAAGAACTTTAAGGAGGCTGAATATAGCTCAGTAGCTGAATTCTTTTGTATTTTTCAAATTCTATACTGATCATCGGGGATGGTTAAACAATGCCTTCTAGATTCCCACAAAACACTGTGACATCTATTGCCCCCAGGTTCCATCCTCCAAATTATTATTTCTATTATTATTTTTTACAGGGAAATAGTCACCCTGAGCTAACATCTGTTGCCAATCTTCTTCTTTTTTTTTCCCCCCTCCTCAATGTCCCAGTGCATGGTTGTATATCCTAATGCTAGGTCCTTCTAGTTCTTCTACGTGAGCTGCCACCATAGCATGGCAACTGACAGATGGGTGGTGTAGTTCTGCGACAGGGAAGTGAATGCAGGTTGCCAAAGCGGTGAGAGCACTGAACTTTAACCACGAGGCCATCAGGGCTGGCTCCAAAATTATTTTTGTTTTAGGTTTTAGATTGCTTTACTTTCCTTGGTTTAATTTCCATTCATGGGAGCTCTTAAAAGAACTCTGAAAATTCCCTTTTCCTACACCACCATCTATCTCATCAAGTACAAGTATGTACCCATTGAATCTTTTGGTTGTGTACTCTTAATTCATACACCCACTGTGAGTACAAGCCAGCGGAAAACCTTGTTATCATCTGTCTCAGAACCAGGGACCTATACGAGAAGATGAGCTCACAGAGTGAAGACACCATATGAGCCAGCTTACTTTCAACAGGGCTGACCTCAGAATCTCTAATTAACAGAGATGTCTAATCAATGCTCCGGACAGTGAAGGTGGTGCTCCTGGGGATGGTACTGTTGGGAATTGAACGGTCCTGTCTATAATTATAGGCAAAGATGTCTAAACTTACTTCCTTCTTCAAAATATTTATAGTTTTATTTATACACTTAAAAATGTTTATTGGCCATTTATTTCTCCTTTTCTTTAATGGCTTTTGTGAGACATAATTCACGTAGTCATGGGTTTTAAAAAATAGTTTCTGTCTGTTTTGAGCAGATAATACATGCACACAGCACAAATTCAAAAAGTGCAAAATGTATACAATTAAAAATAAGTTTCTTCCTTGGTCAGCTAGAAAGCTTCCCAGAGATAATCACTGTCACCTGTTTGTATCCTTCCAGAAGTTTTTTTATGCATTCAAAAATATAGATAGGGGCTGGCCTGGTGGCGTAGTGGTTAAGTTCACACACTCCACTTTGGCAGCCCGGGTTTGCCATTTCGGATCCTGGGTGCGGACCTAGCACCACACATCAGGCCATGCTGTGGCGGGGTCCCACATACAAAATAGAGGAAGACTGGCACAGATGTTAGCTCAGCGACAATCTTTCTCAAGCAAAAAAGAGGAAGATTGGCAATAGGTGTTAGCTCAGGGCTAACCTTCCTCACAAAAAACAAAAAAGAAGAGAAGAAGCAAATATATATACATATGCTATTTTAAGACAAAAATGGTATAGAAAATATTGCATTATGTCTTGTGCTCTGCATCTTGCTTTTTCATTTAATACGTTTATAGATTGCTCTCTATCAGTGCAAGTTGAGCAGCCTCATTCTTCCTAAACAGCTACATGATATTCTAGTCGATAGATGTCCCTCGATACATGTAACCAGCCCCTTATGGATGAGCATTAGTTGTTTGCAATATTTTCCCATTATAAACAAAGCCACAGGGAAGGTCATTCTTCATAGGTCATTTTGCACATGTGAAAGGAAATCTGTAGGAGAAGTTTCTAGAAGTGAAATAGCTGGGCCAAAGGGCATGTGGATTTAAAGTTTCGTTGCTTTTGTGAACCTGCTGTCCGTGGAGGATGTGCTAGTCCCACGCCCAGCAGCAAGGTGCGTGAAGGTTGGGTCCCCTCTCCTCCCCTCCCCAGCACGCTGTGTCACCGGTGACGGCCTTGGTCGAACATCAGCATGAACAGAATCTCAAACAAATCATAGGCTTGTTGCTAAGACCTTCTTTCTCCACATCGCATCACCACGGAAACAGGTTCCTGGCTAAAGAAATAACTCTGAGTCACTTTTGAGTCTTGTCCGTACAGCTGAACCAGGGTCAAGAGCAGCTGGTGGTCTGCCCCCACCTTCCTTTCCCTGCTCCTTGTGCCTGGGGTCTGTGACAAGGTGCCTGGAGCCTGTCGTCTCCTTGTTCAGACTGGCCTGAATTTGGTCCTCTTGTGGGGAAAGGACTTTAAGTGAATTTTAGTCTGGTGGCTTCAAACACTGACAGCCAATAAATTGGAGGTCCAGGTTAGAGAGAAGGAAACAGGAGACAAGGGAGCATCCAGTTCACTCACCCACGCTCTGTCCTGAGCCCTTAACTTGGAGCAGGACAGTTCTCAGCACCACCAGCCAGGAATTGCCTACAACAGCAAAGAGCAGGGGCACTCAGGGGAGCGGTGACAGGTATGATTTACGGCAGCCATCCTCTCTCCCTAATTCCTCCAATTCTTCTCTTACTCCCTCTTTGCTGCGATCATTTTAAAGAACGGTTCCTGTGGGGACAGTCCCCACCTCCCTGGGGACTTGACCTCCCTTGTTTCCAAAGGCTAAAGTAGGATTTGGCTGCAAGCTGGGACTCTTGTAAGCAATTGATGATGATGCTCACACCATCCATGCTCATCTAAACCAACGTCTTGGAGGGCACACTTCTGTATCTAACCGGAAATTCCCTTTCACATCTTGCAAGGCCGGCTCAATTTCGTTTTAAAATCAGCATTTCCCAGACCTTATGGAGCACTTGGCTCCTTCCAGAGATGGAGCACTGGTCACAGAGTATCAAATTCAACACCACTTTCGAATATTGCCATTCATTAGTGGACCCATTCAAATATTGCCATTAATTAGCGAACATGTTTGAATATGGCCATTCATTAGCAAAATGCACAGCATATGTCTTCTATAATTTTTAACTGGTCTCTAATCCTTGTGACCTTATCATTTACAATCTGTAGCAAGGCACTAGACTCTGTAAAAATGATTACACTATGCCAGTCAAAATGTGAAATCCAAGCCATATGGCAGTCTGAGCCCAATTTGTCCCATGTGCCTGTGGGCATCCTTCTGCTCTCCAGCATAGCAGGGGGGACTAAACGCTTCCCTTAAACACCTGGGTCCAACCCCAGGCAGGCTCAGCTTTGGAAAGGGGCCAACCATGTTGGCGGCACCCCCACTGGCACATCTTAGAGACTCTTGTCTTTGGAGGTTTTGCAGCTTGTCAAGGATGAATCAATCAACCAATCAAAATTATACATCAAACCTCCATTGTGGGTTCAGCAAGTTTCACAGGTGCCTCAGGAGCACACCTGTTCCTGCCCCCCTCCCCATAGCCTCAGCCAATAAGGTCAGGGTATATTTCTCTCAAGTACTGTCTCTTTCTTATATACCTGTATTAAATGTTTGTCCCGCTATATGAAACTCTTTTTGAGTATCTCCTCTTTGAAACAGACAGGACTTGTATCTTAGTCATCATTGTTTCCCCAAGATCCAGTGTCTGGAACATAGAAGCTGATCAATGTCTGTTTACTGCACGCCAGGTGCCCAACTCAAGGAGCTTACAACTCCACTTGGGAGACAATGCTTACGGAAAACAAAAGAGCCAGAAGACAATATCATACGATCTATAGTCGTGTGCCGAATTATCTGCAGGATGCAAGTCTGCAGGGGGGAGATCGGGCGGGTTAGGATTGGTAGAAGTGGCATTTGGTTTTTTGCCCTTTGCATTCTATTCCCTTCTCAGGCAGCAGTTCTAACATCAGGCCTCATCCATCACCTCTGCTGACAGCTCCTCACAATCTCCCCCCAGTCCAGACCTCCCTCCTAAGCTGCGTGCTGCCTGTGGCATGTTTCCATTGGATAGGTTGCATTGCTTCATATTCAAGTCAACTCAAATTCTGTGTGATTATGGTGAGACTGTTGGAGGAAAAGAATACTGGGATAAAAGAACAGAAACTCAGCGTGTTGACTTGAGTGGTAAAGAGGAAGGAACAGAGGAGGAGGGAGCCCCGTGCAGTTCCCTGAACAGGCTCTGCTCACCTGCAGGACCCACCTTCCTGGCACTGCCCCTCCTCTTTTCCTGCCCTTACATGCTCAGCACAGACCTCAGATTCTCCCAGAAGCCCATCCTGCATCACCTGGTTTTAGGGAGGGACCCCTCTTGTGTCCCCCACAGTGTGTGCGGGTCTTGATGATACAGAACCCACGCCAGTGTATTTTTATTATCTGTTCACCTGCACATTTTCCTCCCTAGCTGGTAAGCCTCATGAGGTCACAGGCTACCTTAATCTTATGCATATTGCCAGGCCTAACAGAGCAGTTGTCACACAAGCTGGAACGGACAAACATCTGTAGAATGAAGGGGCAGTGGGAGCTCGAAAAGTCTAACCTCTGAAGAGCATGAGGATAGCACAGTGTCAGGACCAACCATGAGAACGAGGAGGTCAGCCCAGGGAACAGGAGGAACGAGCCTGAGACTTTCAGAAAGAGGGAGTTCTTCGTGACCTTTGGGCCCACAATTCTGGTCCAACGATGTAATTATTAAGTTCAGAGGCTAAGGTCACAGGGATAATAAGGTGGAAAAGGCCTCACGACAGAGGAATCTGAATTGACTTGAAAACAGAAAAAGAAAATGAAAAGAGAAAATGAAGATGCTAGGAAGAGAGAGGATAGGAATGGGAGGAAATCCCTGGAGAGAGTCAAGGCTACAGAGACCCACATACTCTCAAAGGATTTTGGTTTAAAAGGAGGAGGGCTGGATTTTGAGGATGGCAGGAAGGAGAACCCTGGGACAGCGACATGCTGATGAGAAGGCTGTCAGAAGACCATACCTGATTAGTGCGATACCAGTTATTAATCTTCTGGAGTCGAGGGGAGAGGGGAATTAAGGATCTGGGAGGCCTGGAATTGTCATTGTCAATCAGAAGAAGACACATGAGCCAGGTTGATGTGACAGCACTAACCTCTGGTTCCCTGCCACTTAAAACGTGGCCTCCAGACCTGCAGGGTCAGCATCACCTGAGAGCTTGTTAGCAAAGCAGAAGCTCAGGTCCCACCAGAAGTGCTGAATCAGAATCTGCCTTTAACACAACCCCTGGTGACTTGTGTGCATGCTGCAGTGTAGAAGCACTGTTCCAGCTCATTCATTCAACCCAAATTTACTGAGCACACAAGGTGTGCCAGGCGTCCTGCGGGTATACAAAGATGTATAAGATGCAATTTCCAGTCTCTTAGGAGTCACAGTTCACCCCTCCATCATTTCCTCTCTCCGTCTACCTAGCACTCCCTCATTCAACAAGTACTTATTGAGGATGCACTATGTCTGGTTACCACATTGGGCATTCTTCTTGACATCATTGAGTTTATATTTAGCTGTGTCCTAAGCTACATGGTAGACAAAGTTCTGAGGGAGCACAGGGTGTGAGCACCCACTAGCCTGGGCTGTCAGGCTAGTCGCCAAGAGGAAATGGAGGGTAAACTGAGCTGCAGTTGAGTTTGGTCCAAATAATAGGCCCCCAGTTGGTGTTAATTCCAGTGTTTGGAATTCAGGGGAAGGACGGCTCTTCTTACTCTGGACCCCTGAGCTGGAGGTGCTGAGGAGAGGCAGGAGAAGTGGCTTCCAGGGGTGGGGTGGGGCCTGGACCTAGAGTAAGGGTCAGGGCTGTAGGTGTGGCTTTGTGGGAGGCTGTGGGATTCTGGTTGGGTGTCTGCAATGTGCAGGCTCATCCAGCAGTCAGAATGAGCTGGGTTGGGTGCCCCAGGGAGCTGGAAAGCCTCAAGCAGCCACAGCACGGCTAATTAGCGAGTCCACACGGGGCGGTGGGAGAAAACACTCACTTAGAAAATCAATTTTGGATACTGAGAATGCATTGCCAATAAAACCCAGCTGGAATAGACTCTGCTAGTGTAATTCCGCAGTAATTTTGTCCTTTGATTTTGAAACCATTGGCAAAAGGACACAGTCTAGAACAGAGCTGTCCGATCGACACAGGAGTAATTTTGAATGTTCTAGTGGCCACAGTAGAAAGTACAAAAAGAAACAGGTGAAATAAATTTTAATTTTTAACCAAATATATCCAAAATAGTATTTTCAATATGACATTGACATAAAAAATGTTGTTATTTTTTCATTTTTTTTTTACTAAGTGTTTGAAATCTGATGTGCATTTTACGCTCACATCACATCTCAATTCGGACCAGCTTCATTGCAAGCGCTCAGCCTCCTCAAGTGGCTGGTGGCTACCATGTTGAACAGCCCAGTTCTAGAAGAACCCTCCAGTCTGAGGGCTACTTGGATGAGTTTGCTGGTCAATTTAAGTACCACAGAACAAAAAGAAACAGAACACCTTCGATATGCTATAAGTACGAGGACAAGGTGAGGTGGGCACATAGAGAAGATAAGAAAATTAAGTGTTAATGGAAAGAAATTCATTTTTCTTTTTCTAATAAAGGATGCTGCTTATTTTTAGCCTTTGGAAGAGTCACTTTGCACTGTGATGTAGGAAAGATCTGCAGAATACAGAAAATCAGTCAAATTAAAGAAAATGAGGTATAACTGTCTACGGTGAGAGCGTCTGAATTTCCCTGCCACTCACCGTGAGTTATCTGTTAAAAGAAAGCCAGAAAATCAGATGTGACCTGAGTTATCTCTAATTTTCCCGGTGTCTCTGGGTGCCTGATTTCTCTGCTTGCTTGCTTTGTCAAATCTTGTAGCCAGGACAGATAGCGTTGAGGCCATTAATCACGGGGTAGACTGTTGATCTGAGGTGCTGCCAACAAATATCCATTTCCAATGCCTGCAACACTTTGTTTATGTGACACTGTCGGACGAACTTAATAATGTAGAGCCATAGGAATGCACAGTTCTAGGCATATTAGTTTGACCCAGTATGATTGCAGTCTCGTAATTTAGCTAACCAAGGGGTTTGGGTGAAGGACATCTGCTTTTAAGTGTGAAGTATCTGGCTGGAGCCATGCATTCGGAAGCTTTAGTCTTGCAGATTTTAGCAATAGGATTTTCACTTGCTGTAGTTTAGATCCTGGTGAATTAGGTAAAGGTCACGCTCCCGAAGACCGGTAACACTGAGCACCAAAGAACTGATGTTAAAAGTTAGCATCACGACTTCGATTTCCTCTTTGAAGTTATGCACACGCTAATGATGGAAGTTGAAACAAATCTCCAGAACTTCTCAGATGCATTCCATGTGCGCATCACTGCACAAAGTTCTTCTGGGCATCGGGATTTCAGAGGCCAGTTATCCTCTATTTCAGGTTCTCCTTGGCCTCAGGCATTCTCTACGTTAGGACCTCTGCCTTAAATTATTATTCATGAATATTCCAGCTCAAAGGGGAAGAGAAGAGAAGAGAGATGGGGTCTGACATGTTCATTCACATTCCAGTCTCCATGGAGCTGAGCCAGTTAATGCTTCTGTTTATGTTCCTAACACTTCTTAAAGAAGATTCACAGCTCGGGCTGCTTAATAATGGTGGGGGCATTTCTCATGTTATCCTCCCCTGATAGGCATCTGTGCTCTGATTTGCAGATAACGGTAAAAGCCAACAACACTTGGAGAGCTGATGCCCATTGAGGCTCTGACAGCAGCCCCACCTTTGGTCAGGGGCTGGGCTAAGACTCCTCAGGATGTGTCTTAGCATAAGATAACGCCCATCTGTGGGTGCTGTGAGTGGAGCTGAAGCCAAATGCCTTCACTGACCTAAAAAATGTTATCTCCCAGAAACACACACCTTGCAGAGCCTTACTGAAGTGTAAAATAATACCAAACTTATAAGACTCTCTCCCCTGCCTAAGTTTTTTTCTCCTGGTTTTATTACTTTGCTAAGGAAGTAGAAAGCAAGCTAAATGAGTGACAGCTAAGGATCAAGTACCTGGACTCGGTGTCTCAGAGCAGCTGAGACAACAGCAGATTGCAGGGGAGTGAAACGAAATGCCAACTACATTGCTGCCTCTTGACCGATCCCTTTTGTCCCTTAGCACAGGAGACGTTCATTTAGCCAAATAACAGTGAACAGAAGACTGTTAACGGTTTGTTTTGCGTGGTCCCTTTCCTCCCTCTTGGTTTGGTGGCAGAGAATGTTAGAGTGTGGGGCCCTGGCAGAGTGGATTTATCATCTTTATGGTGGAATGGCACCCCTCTTCTTCTGGCATTCTTACTGATGTTGGGGCATAATATTATTCTATATTTTAAAAAATTGCCAAACACCTTGAATTATACCAAACACAATGAGCATTTAGTGAAAATTTTTAGGGATAATTGTAATGACCTAACATCTTACTTTTTGAAATCTCATGGTTTTTTAAAAAATTAGCACCTGAGCTTATGTCTGTTGCCAATCTTCCTTTTCTTTTTCCTTATTCTTCCCAAAGCCCCCCAGTACATAGAGTCTAGTTGTAGGTCCTTCTGGTTGTGCTATGTGGGACACCACCTCTGCATGGCCTGATGAGTGGTGCCATGACTGCGCCCAGGATCTGAACCAGCAAAACCCTGGGCTGCTGAAGTGGAACATGTGAACTTAACTACTCAGCCATGGAGCCGACCCCAAAATCCCATTTTTGTCTGTGACTAGAATGAGGTTTTTCAAAAGGCTAATAGCCCATAAAGGAACCTCTGCTCCAGTCCTGTGGGGAAAAGGTAGGCTGTTCATGGGCTCAGTTGTTTTGAATGGAATCCTTCCCTCGTTTCACAAGCATCTGTTGACAGGCTGTGTTGTGCTGGGTGGTGTGGGGCCAGGGCAGGAGCACAGATGAAAGGACAGCTCAGGCCGTTGGGAGGACACCCGCATCCTCTCCTCCTGAGCTTCCTCCCAGGACCTCCTTAGCCCAGCTAACCGGTAAAAGTGGTGATAGTGGTACTTTGATTCTCAATTAGGAAATCACTTTGGGTAGACTTCCTTCATGCCAGAGCTTGGGTTTGCTGCTCTGCCATCCTGCTCCACCACCCTGTACCTGCCTGGTCCTCATTCCCATCACCTGCACTGGGTGTTTCTTTTTCAATCTAGACCCAGGTTCCCTGGGGCCAGGAGCGTAACGGTGCTCACCCATGGGTTCTGAACACTGCCTTCCTCAGCACTTGGCCCAGAGGAGGTGCTTAATGAAGGATTATTCAAGGAAGGAGGAAAGAAGAAAGCTCACACCTAAGTAGACAATTACACTATAACGCATAAATGCTATGGCAGGGTTAGACCCATCACAGACTAGGGAGTGGTCTGCTCTCTCCAGGAAGTCTTGTCAAATTCCACAGACCTGGTGACACTTCTGGTCTCGGAAGTATAAATTGGATTAACTGAGATGAGAAAAGGGCAGTCCTATAAATTGAGCCAATATTATCAGTGTCCATGAGCCAAGCTAGAGCTTGAACGTCTTGCTTGTCTGAATGACCCTGACGGCATCAGCAAGTTCCAGTTAGTTAAAATACAAAATTAAGATAACAAAAACGTACCAGGATTTCCCTCTGTTCACACTATCTGTAATAATACATTTCTATGACTCCATGTTCAGAAAGACTTTTCTGTAGGAAAAGGCATCAGGGTATCTATCGTTCTCTGCACAGTGACAGGAATCATAGTGAAATATTCCTCATCAGAAGGCGTTGTGTCTGAGGAGTGAAATGCTTACTCGACATAAGTCACCGAAACCGTGAAGACTGCCACACCTCCCCCTTTATTGCTACAGAGAATCTGACACCCTTTTTCAAGTCAGCAGCAACATCCTTCTAAAAAATGTAAGAGTACAAAGTTATAAATACTGGGATGGGTTTCCAGCAGAAAAAGACAATCTCCTTTGGAGTCTTAAAAAAAAATGGAGCTAATTCTTCCCTTATTGGGATGGTCTGACACAGGTTTATTATTTTTTATTTTCACTGAAGGCAGGAAGATTGACTAAATGATAAAATTGTTTCTTGCCATCTCCTTCAGCCTCACGACTCTTCAATCTAAATGCTGATTTATGTCAGCAAGTCTCTCATAGGATTTCCTGTTGGTACACACTGAGAACAAACTGCATGGCATGAAACACGCTTTGTCACACAGTGACAAGATGTACAATGGGATTTGGGGGGAAAAAGGCCATTAATTACCATTTGTTGTCATATGCTCAGGTATCTCCTTTTCACGATTGCTGCTCATTTGTGGCAGCCACCGGGGTTCTTTACTGAGAAGTGGGCCCACCATAATCAGTATTCCTGGCAGAGGTTCCAGGGAACATGAGTGGGAACCAAGAGTTCTGGAGGGCTCCCAGCCAGACAGGCCTATGTTCCGAGTTCCTCAATCCATGGGGCAATTTAGGAAGTGGCAATAGGGAATTAGGATTAACTGTACATCTATACCTGTTGCTTTTGAGGTGGCAGTTAAAATAGTGGATTTTTTTAAAAAGTGGATTTTTTTAAAAAGTGGATTTTTTTAAAAAGTGGATTTTTTGCTCCTGCTACTTTTGAAAAATACACTTTACTTTGCTGAAGGGGAATGTTAAGTTAGTCTCAAGAATGTAAAATAAACATATATCTGATACAGGTTCCTGTTGGGAATAAACCTGCTAACTGGAGAAGCTGGTTAAATAGCCAGTGGACGGGAATGACCCTCGTGACCTCCTGGTTTTATTTTTTTCCCTACAAACACTTTCAATTTGATTTGACATAATCCTCGCATTTAAAATGAACTGTTCCCACTTGGTGTCTAATTTTCTCATTTTTTTTTTAAGTTCATAGAGTTTAGTTTGATGCTCTCTGAAAAGAAGCTAGAGCTACCATTGGCACATTTTTGTTATTTCTCAAATCCATCAGAAATGTAAGGTGGATTGCTTCCAAGTTCTTTTGGAGCAAGATGTCAGCTCAGTATACACAAACCTTTTAATGCTTAAATCACTGTGACTTGATAGGAACTTCTTACTCTGTTCATTTTTTTTTTTTTTTTTGGTGAGGAAGATTAGCCCTGAGCTAACATCTGTTGCCAATCTTCCTCTTTTTGCCCAAGGAAGACTGTCCCTGAGCTAACATCTGTGCCAGTCTGCCTCTACCTTGCATGTGGGATGCTGCCACAGCATGGCTTGATGAGTAGTGTGTAGGTCTGCACCCAGGATCCGAACTGTGAACCCTGGGCCACCAAAGCGGAGCACACAAACTTAACCATTATGCCACCAAGCCAGACCTCTTCCTCTGTTCTTTTGACCTGTGACCTAAATCAGCCCTTATAATGTTGGTAACAACAGGGATTTGAACGTAACAGCTTACATATCACGACAAACTGGCTTCTCAGTCTTAGCTCAAAGCAAATGCCTTTTAGGCTAATAGCAATAAACACACTTTCAATAAGCGATTTCTAAACTCCTTTATCCTCCAGTAATTTCCATTCCACTCAGGTGAAATGGACTCTTCTCTTGTCATGTTCAGTGATCAGCAATCTTGAAATGTAAGTACAACTTATTTCTGTCAATTTGTGCTCCACACCGAGTCATGCTCAGTAATATCTATCACCACAATCTGGAATTTGCAAACCCGCAATCATTTTTCAGATGATAAACCGTGATATCAACACAATTACGCCATCCCTGAAGAATGTTGAAATACAGCTAGGACTAAGGAAGGATGTTTGGCCCTTGTGTCATGGGTGAGGACAAAACTTTCAGCTGTGTTGGAGACATTATGCACATCGGCCAACCAAGGCTTTAGGTTTGATTTTTTTTTAGTTTTTTAAATTAAAATTTTTTTCCAAGTAATTTTATTGGGATTATAATGGTTCATAACATAATTTCTAGTGTACATTATTGTTTATCAATTCCTGAATACACTTCACCGTGCTCACCCCCCAGTAGTCTAATTTTTATCCATCACCATACATATGTGTAGGTTTGATATTTTTAATAAAATGAAACTTTAGAGGAATTTCAGATTTAACTTTAATTTAAGATTAATTTAATGTAAATTATATTGATATAAAAGTCTCTATGATGAGTATACTATATCTGTCATGAAAATTTCTTTGTATTTTTATAAATATGGTTTCACAATTTTTTACACTAAGGAGAGTCAAAGTTATACCAAAATTATTACAATTTCTAAGAAATATGCTAACGGTAATTAAGTATTAGTGAATTATAAATACAGAAACGCACTGACTTGATGAACAAGAAATAGTACTGCTTATCCTCTGGCAAAGGTGAAAAGAGGAAGGGGATGCAGAAGTGAGCCAGCCCCACTCTGCCTGTAGGAGGGACCACACACTGTATAATTGTTTTCTGGGGGGCGATTTCACAGTCCTGGATGGCTTTATTCTAAGATGACATTGATTATAAAAAGTATCTTCAATTTAATAACAGCTTGACAACAGAAAGAAAAAACACTGCCATCGTGAACATCCACATCGACTGAAAACGTTATCCTGACTTCAGAAATGTTAAAATACATAAAAATGTGCTGCTTAGAACTGAAGAAATGTTTGGATGCAAAGCTTTAAAAACATGGGCAGACTCTGACCTTCAAATTTCCTCTTCTAGGAATTTTTTTTCTAAAGAAAAATAAGGAATACAGCAAAAATTAGGCCACAGGAAAACTGTCACCAATCTGTAAGATAAATATTTAAATAAATTATGGCACATCCTCATGAATGGATGTTAGGTCATCATGAAACATGGCATTAGAGAAATGCAAAGATGTTTGCGATGCATTATGATGGGGCGAGAACTGCTGACACAGCACATCGGTACAAACCTATTTCTGTTAAAAACGTGTGTGTGTGTGTGTCTGCGCGCGTGTAAAAAGTATCCAGAAAGCTCTACAATGAGTCAAAAATCCCACCTCTGTCTATGTGGGATTATGGTTCCTTCCTTTTTTTCCCTTTTAGCTTTTCTACAATTTTCTGACATTTTTATGATGAGCATGCATTGCTTTTGTAATAATGAAGAATCTTTCAGTTTTCATTTGACAAACGTCTTTTGGATGAGTCCGTGGGCCGGGTCATAGACTAGTGTGCTGAGGGCTGATGAGCACGTATGCACTCCACTGGCTGGAAGGGTCATCGAGGCCGTGGACGGATACATATTGAGTACAGGAAGGATCTGGAGGAAGAAGCCAGAGTTGTATGCATGCTGTTGGCAAAACTGACTGCAGGATTTTTTTTTGTACCCATATAATGTCACTTGAGTCATCTATGGATGTTAAAAAAGAATCCAGAGGTATAATCCACAATGACGCCTCTTCCCACTGCTTTATTAAAATAAAATATTAGGAGATGGCTGAAGAAATAATATCCAAAGTGGAATGACCCTGCCTATTTACATACTGTCCCTATGGTAGTTCACCAGCATACAGCAAGTCTTGCAGACGCTGTCCTGGGGAAGTCAATTTTTCAAACAGTGTGGTTATGTGGTTGAGAATACCCTTCAATACTACAAGCATTTGGGACAGAAAATCTCTCAGACCATTAGACCATTATGGGTTTTTTAATGTGCCGGGTTATAATGGCCATATGGCTCCCAGAGTAGGATCTTGAAGAATAAATTACCCAATGGCACACGACAAAGTAGCGTGATGACACTCATAAATATGCTGAAGTGGGAAGGACCCAGTCTTTTTGGGGTGGCCCCTTCCCAAGGGCATAGATGGTGACTTTCGTACTGAAAGCACCTCTCAGTTCAAAGGAAAGTTGCGTGCTTGCTGGATATTTTTAGATTGCCAGAAGGTTCAATGGAAACACATAAGGCTGTCACTATAAAAATGAAAGCAAGCCCCAACCTGGGTACGATACTTTGCAACAAACAGCAATCCACAGACCAAGAATTTCAAACCCTATTTGAAGCCATGAGCTGCAGACCTAGTTCCCTTTCATAGTACGATCCCCATTATCCTGCAGCCTTTAGTACCAGCTCACAGAAACACGCGTTCTCCGTGGCGGTTTGCCCCTTTTTCATTACCCAGGTTCTTGCAGCTCCCTTAGATCAATAGAACTGCTATATATCTATATAAATCTGAGTAGCAGATCCATCCTCATAAAGTTTACCCTGTCTTGCTTTTCAGCTCAGAAGCAGAATTGAAAAATATTTCGGGGAGTATTTGGAACAGGAAGATAAAATTCTGTCTTATGTGTATCATGAAGAAAAGTGCTAAGCTGGGCACCAAAGTTCTTGCTGGTTCCTGTGCCAGGATGAAAAAGATCATGGGTGCAGGCCCTGGGCACGCCGTGGACCTGCTGGGTGAGCAACTTGGCACTTCGAGTGCCAGCCGCCCTTGAAGAGGTGGAGGGGAGGCGGCCAGCATCTGGTGCGGGGAGTGGCAAGGGGCCTGGGGCAGGCAGTCTGCAGGGAATCTGAAAGTGAGTGTGAGTGTGAGAGTGAGTGTGGGTGTGTGTGAGGGTGTTTGAGTGTGAGCATGTGACAGTGTGAGTATGTGTGTGAGTGTGTGAGAGTGAGTGTATGTGTGAGCATGTGTGTGAGTGTGACTATGAGTGTGTGAGTGTGTGAGCATGTGAGAGAGTATGTGTGGCTGAGTGTGTGAGAATAAGTGTGAGAGTAAGTGAGAGTGGGTGTGTGAGAGTGAGTTTGCATGTGTGAGTGTGTGAGAGTATGTGTGTGGATGAGTGGGTGAAAGTAAGTGCGACCGTGTGAAAGTAAGTGTGAGTGGGTGTGTGAGAGTGTGAGAATGAGTACATGTGTGGATGCGTGTGTGACACTGAGTGTGAGAGTAGGTGAGAGTAGGATGAGTGAGTGTGTCTCACTTGGATGCAGACGTGGTTGCCCCAAATGTTGGTGTAAGTAGCACAGGCCAAGTGCAGCTGGTAGCCCTTGTTTCAGAGGAGGTGGCCTGCTGTCCCCTCCCGCCTGTGTCTGGAAGTGGCAGCTGATGTTGCCACTGCTCTCAGCCCCACTTCCCCTCCACCCCCGGTTCTTTATCAGTCCTTTCCTGGCCGGGAGGAGGCACAGACACCCCCCAGCTATGAGCAGCTGTGCTTTGCCTCTCGGTGAGACTGGGGGCCCCTGGGCCAGCTGTGAGCGGGCTGCCAGTTTGAGCTTTCAAGCTCACAAGGACATCCATGGCTGCCTACAGCCCTGCTCCTGGGCTGACGCTCGGGGAGCCCTGGGTCCCAGCCGGCCAGCTGGGCAGTGAAATGGGAAGAGCGAGCGGTTTCCTACCCTGGCTCTCACCATGGGCCATGTGGAGGTTATGAGGAAGCAGATGGAGCTGTGGGAAGGACCCCTGTATGGGAGGTGGAGGAGGAAAGCGGGGGGGAGGACCTGGTGAGGAATTGCGAGGGACAGGAAGAAACGCCACTGGAAATACATCACCTAGTCTCATGAAAATGGTATGCGAAGGGTCTAGATGTCAGTAGCACCAAGTACAGAAAACAAAAAGAGGAACTAACAGAGGGTTTAATCCTCAGAAAGATTTGAGACTCCTTAGAACAAAACAGAGCAAAGCAACCTGCCACCCACACATCAGAATAAGAGCATGCTGCAGGCTTGATGATGTTTACAAGTCTGGCGTCCGACGGGGGTGGGAGGTCGCCTCCTCGTCTGGAACCACTGCCGCATGTTGAAGGAAGGCAGCACACCCCTTGGCTGATTTTATTGTGCAGATCAAGGAGGGAATGCTGTCTGTGATAATATAAACCCCTGCTGTTTCTCCAGGACACTGGTAAGCTCTCGTTTCATTGTGAGGCAAGATTTATTACCTCTGTTTTGTCAAGGAGACCCCAGAGACCCTCCTTCAGGGAGTCTGGGTGCCATGGTGACAGGCATGACTGAAGAGGTAGATACAGGGGCTGCTTCGGAAAGCTTCACAGGCACAAGCTCATGGCCTGGGGACACCCTCCTTCATTCATTCATTTGTTGGTCTGTTCATTCATTCATTCAGCGCATGCTTATGAAGCATCAACTCTGCGTCTGTTCTGTGATTTGTACTGGAGAGAGAAGGGTGATCAAAGACAGGCTCTGTGTCTGCCCTCACTTAGCTTCCCATCTGCTGGACGAGAGCATCTCAGGATACAGCTTTATTCTGGCAGCAGCGAATCAGGCTCCCGTGGAAACTGCATTTCATTTCCCAAACGCCTAAATAATAGGCGGCCTTAGAGAGGAAGATGGGTATCAGGCAGGGCAGCGCTGCCCTTTATTTTCAGAAACCTGCCGCGTCTCCTAGACAGCAGCCCCGAAGGCAGAATCTGGAAAGTGGGTACCAGACTCCCCATCACCTATGCATTCCCTGTCCCACTGCAGGGGGCGGGGGGGGGGGGGCCTGCCCTGCCTCCTCTCCCCTTCTCTGCAGGAGTCTCCTTCACCAGAAGAAAGGCCATTTACAATTCCTGTGTACATTACAGAAAACGGAAGGAAGGTGTTAGCACTTCATCAGCACATCAATATACCTAACTGAGTGACTTGCAGAAGGCCCAGGGATGTGGCCAGTTGGGGATGGAACCCCAGGTGGGAATTTGCGGTGGGACCTGGGGGAGGAGGCCAGGAGCCAGGTGGGCTCAGGCGAGCACACTGGCTGTGGGCAGGCTGGCAGGGGGACCGAGAAACCCTTGGACAGTGGCAGTGCCATGAAGGGGCTAGGCAAAGGAAGCCGGCTGTAGATCAGGCTGTGCTGGGTCTCAGGGCCACCCGCAGCCTGGCCAGCCATGAAGGGGCGGTGACTTTCTGTCCATGCCTTCCGCATTGTCAGGCTGAGGAGGGAGCCATGTGGTCATTCCTGGGGACAAGGATAACCAGACAAATGAGCTGTCGGATCACCCCCGCTCCAAGGAAGTTAATCCAAGATGTGATTTGTAATTACAAGGCAAACCTCCCTGAGAGGGAAGGCATTTGCGGCATGAGGTCAGGAAGGTGGGCCTCGCCCGTCCCTCTCCTGCTTTCTCTCTCTCCTGCTGTCTTAAGAGCAGTCTGGGGGAGGGAACTGACGAGGCAGAGGTAGGACAGACAGACAAAGACTCAACCCGGGAAAGGGGAGAGGAAGAGACGAGAAGGAAAGGGAAACCTGAACTCCCCTACAGCATTTTCCCAAGGACAACGGTGTGCGGGCAGGTGAGGGCAGAATATCTGTGACTTTAACTTGCACCTCACGCTTTCTTTGCTCCAACGCCTCTCTGGAGGACAAACAATTAATTTCGCTTCTAAATGCCCTGAAAACGGGTGGAGAACCCACTGCTAAGTTCTGGAACTCTGTGTAGAAGTGAGAAAAGAGGTTCTTTGCAGCAGTCTCTCCCGAAGTATCATAGCTGTGCACCCTGGGTGTCCCTCCGCCACGTGGCTGACATTGCCCGCCTGCTGTGTTGAGGGTTCTGTCTGTCGAAGGAAACAGCTCATCTCGCTCATCTCTGGCTCTCTGCCTTTACTCCTGAGAGTCCCAGATTCTGTTTAAATTGACCCGAGGCCCGTTTGAGTGCATTCACTGCCCAGAGAGTCCCAGGCAGCCGTCCTCAGCTTCCGCTCTACCACACCGAGATGCAAAATACCACTCCGAAGTGTTCTCCAATCTCCTATTTGAGGCAAAGAACTGAGTCTGAAAATCTTATTTAGAAGACTAGCTACATAATTATTCTAACTTCTGGCTTTTCGGCTAAGACATGTTTTAAAAAATAGAAAAAGTCAGGTGGTACGGGTTTTAGCCTTCTGGTACATGATGCTCTCCTCGATACTTCGTGCCTGCATCACATAGTGTGAATGCGATTTTTTCGACGGAGTGAGGTAATCTTTTCCTGATGAAGCCCAGGCCTAAAAGGCATGAAAGGAAAATTACTCTCCCCCCACGGAGGATGGTCTCTGTGGAGCAGGACGATGGGGAGAGTTTTCAGTCGCCAAAGACCATATAACGCTTGGGCTGTAAATGAGTGGGTTTCCATTTTAAGTACTAACTCTTCTCATTCACAGGAAATTAAACTCATTTTGAAAAGGAGCTAGGCACGTGAGCAATGTACTTTCTTTCACCTAAATGTAGATGGCAGCTCCTCGGAGGGAAAGATGCAGAGTCTGCCATTCTGCAGAGCCACGGAAGCTGCTGTCACCGTGTCACATCAGGGCAGGTGCGGCACAACTTACTGCGAGTGTGGAATAAACACGGCTCGACGAGAAGGCAAAACTCTGCGGTCGACTTACGGGACAGGGTGCCTCGCGTAGAAATTTGGGAAGAGCATGACTAACTATCTGAGCGAGACAACGCCTTAAAGGACACAGAAAGTGGCGTTAACATAAGTAAGACGTACTCAGTGCCAGTAGAACCTTCCTGAATCGTCACAGTAACCATTCATATGGAAAGACTTCCTCACTTTTTTCTCAAACTCATTTTATAGATGTGGGGAATTGAGACCAAGAGATTACGAACATTTTGAAGATCATAGAGCTGGTAAGTGAGTCAGCTTAGACTCAAGTCCAGGTTCGAAGGACTCCATAACAATGACATCAGCAATGATGATGCTAACGTTTATTGAGTAATTACCACACAGCAAGCATAGTGCTGAGTGCTTTACGGGAATTAACTTAGTCAATTCTCAAATGACCCTGTGGCACTGTTAGCCTCTCCAGCTGCAGAGGAGGGACCTCAAAACCTTGGAGGTGTTTTAACTCTTCTTCTCCCACACCCCTCACTTAATCCTCGGCAAATGCTGCTTCTCCTGGGCTCTAAGCCACATTCACGTCTTGTCCAGGCTATTGCAATAGCCCAGTGTCTCCTAGAGAGTCACCTCCATTCGTTTGTGTCTTGTCTACGGTACTTTTCCACTACACTGGCTGAGTTGAGTAGGGCGACAAAGATCGTTGGCCTTCAAAGTCTAAAATGTTTACACTCTGGTCCTTACAGAAAAAGCTTGCCAACTCTACTCCAACATGGTGATAATGTAATTATTTATGGGGCTTATTTTTCTTGGACTGTTTCCCCTGATAGAATGTAAATTCACGAGGACACGGATCTTGGTTTCTTTTCGATCACCAATGTATCCCAGATACCTCCAACAGTGTGTGTAGACAGCATTGTTTTTGGGATCATACACAGCAAAGTGAGAATGGCAGCTTCTCCTAGTAAATAAATATTATCATCGTCAACCAGTAGGTGTCACTGTTCATTTATCTTAACTCACTGGAAAGCCAAGGCAATTGCCTCGGCTAAAATAACAAGCATGTTTTCTGGAAATAAAATAACCAGTAAGTACTGGGAAAGGATTATTTTCTTTCACAGGTGTCTCCAAATCAAAGCTGAAGTGTGAACAACAATTCATTCTTTCTATGGCCTCCCACGTAGCATTTGCTTCTAGAACTAGAGCATCGTTGTAAGATTCCTTCTAAACCATGTTTTTACCTCAGATCTAACTGCCTGACCCTATAAACATTTAGTGGTTGATTTTGCTTAAAAAGTACATTGGCATTTCCAGATATAGGCAATGGAGTTTTCTAGTATTTCAGCATAAATTGGAAAATGAAACCTACTGCTGCTGACAAAGAAACACTCAAAAAAATCATAGATACTTAGAAATGAAATATTAAAGCAAGTCTCTAAAAATATGTCAAATGCAAACACATCGTTTACATCAAGGATGTAGAAGTATATATTCACACAATAACTGTTCAATAAAAAATATATATACAACGGAAATAATAACAGTGATCTTTTATTGAGCATAATGCACTAGGCATGGAGTTATAGGCTTTGATACTTGTCTCACCCACTCCCCCTCTTCAACGCTCATTTTACACAAGAGGAAACAAGCTTAAAGAGGACAGTGATGTCCCCAGGCCACACTGGTAGAAACTGACAGATGTACAACTCAACCAGAAGATTTTGACCCCTGAATCCAAGTTCCTAACCACCACGTGGATGACCTTTCCTCTAAATTTTGCACGGAAAAGAATTTGATTCTTTGCATCCTGAGTTCCAGTTCTGGCTCCTCCCCTCACCCTGCAGTGACCTTGAGCAAGTGGTCCACCATTCCTGAATTTCTTTTTTTTTCGTTTTCGATTATTTTAGTGAAGTCATAATGGTTTACAACATGTGAAATTTCAGGTGTACATTATTATTTATCAGTTGCTGTAGAGATTGCATTGTGCTCACTATCAATAGTCTAGTTGGTATCTGTCACCATATAAATGTGCTCCTTTACCCCTTTTGCCATTTCCCCACCCCTCTTCCCCTCTGGTAACCACTAATCTGTTCTCTTTGCCCATGTGTTTGTTTATCTTCCACATTTGAGTGAAGTAATATGGTGTTTGTCTTTCTCTGTCTGGCTTATTTCATTTAACATCATACCCTCAAGGTCCATCCATGTTGTTGCAAATGGGACGATTTTGTCTTCCACCCTCCCTGAATTTCGATCGACTCCACTGTCAAATGGGGAAACTGATCTCTACTAGTGGGGATGCTACAGGGATTAGAAGTCACGTGTTTAAGAACCTAGCACAGTGCTGGCACTTAAAAGACACTTGATACATTTTAAAAACCTAACTTTTAAAGTTAAGTGGATAAATCAATAATAACACGTTGCAGTAAATATTCTTCTCCCAAGTGTGTAGTGAGGAGCAGGTGTCTTCAGCAGTTTTCAAAGGCGTAAGGGCTCAGCTTCCGCCAGTTGGCACTAAGGGACTTTTCGGGAAACTTCTGCCATTTGGTGGGAACTAAATCCTGCTGAACAAAATCTCTAAATCCAGGGAGTCCTCAGCCTTGATTTCCAGACTTCTAAAGTCAGAATTCCCTATTTTCCCAGTTCTCCCCTCCCTGGTCTGGCCAGACCATGGGCTTTGGCTTTTGCCTCAGTTTCCCTGTCTTGCAATCTAGTTCCCTGATACCACACGTGCCCTCATCATTTATGGGCCAGTAGGGATTGAATGACTATTAAGTCCTAGGCATGCTGGTGAGGAGGAATCCACGTAGAATCTGCTGACATCCAGCATGGCCTAGACGAGGCAGACATCCATCAGGTAGTCAGTCACACCAACACACATATAATTACAAGTGTCTCTGAAGGCAAGACGTGTGGTTTTGTCAGCCTCTGTATTAAAGGAGCCTGAGCAGGGTTCAGGGATTTGGGAAGGCTTCCTTGAAGTGGTGCCTGAGGGAAAGCTGAAGTTTTGTCCAGGGAAAGAGGAGTGAGGCTGGGTGGTGCTTGGTGGAGGAGGACTTCTGAGCAGGGTTCAAAGGTCTGGAAAGGTAGCAAGTTGGGGCATTTGAGGAGCTGAAGAGGGTGAGCGTGGCTGGAAGGCAGAGGGCGAGGGGAGGGTGATGGTGGATGGGACCCGTGTAGGCGTCAGACCCTCCTCTGAGGGGCAGTGGCCCAGCACATTGCTGCTGCTGACAGCTGGGGACAGGACAGGGGTGAGGGTGTGGTGGACAATGATGACAACGTGGGCTTGAGTTTGTAAAGAGCTAAGGGGGCTTTCAGAAATCTTAAGTCTTACGCAGAAAAGAGATGAGCAAAGAGATGGCTGAGTGACCTTCGCTTAGGAAGTGTGGGTGAATTAGCAACCTAAGTCCATGGAGCAGAGTGGAGCTTGCCTATGGACCACCAAGGGGAGTGACAACAGAAAAGCCTGGAAGAGAAAGGGGCTTTACCTTGCACTAAACCAAGAGGACAGCTACTATTGTTTTGCACCGTGCTAGAGCCTTAACAGCATTTCTTTCAACCTTCACAATATCTCTACAACGCAGTTGAAGAAGCACCTCTACTTGTGGTTGGCTTAAGTTCTGGAAAGTTCTAAAACCCTTTTGTTTACACGTTTAAAATGACGTTATACAAACTACTACACATGCCAATTGTTGGCACCAGGTGCAGCTGATGGGCTTTTGACATAATGAACAGTTTTATTTATTTTTTAAATTAATACCCTGATTTTACAGATGAGGAAACGAAAGCTCAGAGAGATTAAGTTACATGTCCAAGGTAACATAATCGAAGATATTGAACGAAAATCTGTTGGACCACTGGCTCTTATGTTTTTTTATTTTGCCATATGAAGCAATGTGCTAAAGAATTTGTGATTTTCCTCAGAGCTATAGAGTTGTAAATCCACTCACGGAAGTTCCTATTTCCTGCAATTCTTATTCCTTGCTGACTTTAGTTCTGTACCTGACCATTCGAGACAGGGACTGGGGACACAATACACACAGAGAAAGGAAGACCTCCTTTTCCTCATACCTTTCGGTAATGACGTCAGAAAATGACTTGACATTCACCTGGACGAGCCCTTACCTCCAGGCAGCTCTGGGGAAGCCAAGGGCTCCCTACTCTACATGCAGGAGCAGTCAAGGAGGTATTGCTATTTTGGATCGACACTTACGTTTGGCACTTAAACATACTGAATTCTCAAGATATGTGGAGACACTGAGGATATACTTTGCTATAATTCGAATAGCAAGAATCAGTCCTTTCTAAACAATTAACTAGTAAATGCAGAATTTCTGTCCAAATTTATAGAAAAGTGGTCAGAAGGGAGTTAGGAATTGGCAGTTATGCCTGGAATTTCACTACTTTCTGGGTCATAACCAACGCCCTGAGCTCATACAGAAATCACATTCAATCTTCACTAAAAATTAAAAAGGAGCAACACAAAGGTGAGTAGAAAGTATACTGTAACTTCTATAGATGACGCTCCTTTCTCCAGGCAGAGAGTACCACTAACAAAGGAACGCAGGAGACCCCTGAGATCCCAGGACGGATGGAGCTAGACCAGAAAGCGACGTTTACCTCTTGGTCCTGTTTCCAACCCTGGTTGTCGTATCCTGTTCTAAAGGGACCACATTAGATCTTCAGAGAAAAATTAAAGCATGCACAAAATTAATATAAAGAATTAATGCACAGGATCTATACAGAACAAATCACATAACGAATAGAGAAATGTGTTAAAATTTTGAAATAATCTTCTTGAAATGATAGATGATCTGGTTTATTCTGAATTCAGTATAATCATAGATTTAATATCAGTGGTGTTGAAAAGATTCTTGTTATATTCTTAGCCAAAAGAGTGGAATGATAATTGACAAAGAGCGTAGAATTCAGTGAATTTTAGAAGTAAAGAATTTTGATAAAAAACAACTTAGATTCTTTTGTACTCTCTAGATAGAGTTTCTGTTAATAGGTTATCACTATAGAAACATACGGTAAAAGAAAATATTTTTCAGGTTTTACCATAAGAAATCATTTGAGATAACTAGTGGGGGATCCACATCAAAGATATTAACCAATAATTCCAACTTAGTTCACCATTTGAAAGCAAAACAATAACAACCAAAGAAAAAAACAAGAAAACAAAAATAAAATCCCAAGAAAATGAACTCTATGCCTATCTCCTGTCTTTCTCTGACTAATGCCTAAATTTTTCTACATACTCTTTCTGTTTGCACTCCATTTTCTTGCTTCTTTACTATTCTCTCTTTCTCTATATTGAAAAGATTATGGAAAAGAAAGAAAGGAAGGAAGGAAAGAAAGAAAAGAAACAAAGAAAAAGAAAAAAGTAAAAAGAAAAAAATGCCCCGGAGGCAAATGACAATATTTTTCAAGCTACTTCTTCTTCTAGGCTGGCAAATTCCAAGTGAGAAGTCAGGCACTGGCTTTGCCTTCCAGACGTCGATAAATAAATAGGGAAGACGCCAATGATCATGATGCCAATGACAGCTCTCATCACCTGCCAGCATGTGGACCATAATATGAGACAAGCGGGGCATGCATTCAGATATTTTATTTGTGGCTTTTAGAAAACATTTATATTTCCTATAAATCCACTCATATCTCAGTATCGTGTTAACTGAGAGATGTCCTGACAACGGAAGCCCTTGATGCATCAAGAGCAGCCGCACGCTTGGAACGGATCTGACAACGGCAACGGGTTTGGGATATAAGCATCTTTAATTTTTGACATCCTTGCATGGGTTGGGTTTGACGTCCTCATCTGAGAAAATGTGGCCCCCACATAAACAGCGGGGCATTAGAGTCTGTTTTTCTTGTCTCGTATCTGAAGGGTTTTCATCATGCTCTTCCTTTGTTTCCCCACATCCCCCGTGTCAGCATGCAAGAGGATAATGGTTGATAGATGCTCTGTAACTCTCAGCTTACATGTGACTAATAGGGAGGTGAGTACTGTGATTCAGCTACACATTGTAACCGTCTGAATCTTATTTGGGAAAACTTGTACACTTACCCATGCATGAAGAACACTTATTTGAATGGGGGATAGTCTGTGTTTGTCAAGCTGCAGAATGTGGATGACAAAGTACATCTTAAAATTCCTTGATTTGGGGCCAATGACAAGCAAAACATTTACAGATATAGACTCTTTGTCAATCCCAGGCTGGGATTCATAAAGTTGGTTGGTCCCTGGTTAAAGTTGCCTCTTTAGAGAAGACTTCTCTGAGTACTCTCACTAGAGCAGGTCCCTCCTCACCTCCCACTGCCCACCAGGCTTGTTCACTGCGTCCTGTTTGTTCCCTCGGAGGATGTCATCTGTCGCCACCATTTGTCCGTAAGAGGGCAGGGACTCTACGTTTCATCATTGTATGTCTATTGACTAGAAAGTACCAAATAGCTGGGCAGTGCTGAATAAATATCAGTTGAACGAATGAATACAATTTTTATTACTAGGTTTCTGTTTTTTAAAAAAATCTACAGACTAGATATGCACAAGCCTCAGAGGAAGTAGGCAGACCAGAGAACCACGTGTAGGAGCTATGAGGACATGGCTGACTTTCCTTAAGTGATAATTACACCACTGCACACATCTTGTACCAAAATGAGGAGTGGGGAATTTAGAGAGGATTTAGACAAACCCCGTGAGGATGATCAAAGTATTGGAGGAATTAAAGTATCTAGGAATGAATGCTACTTATCCCAGAGTAGCCGGAAGGGTCTTGGGTGACATGAAGATGCTCTATGTCTTAATTTTGAAGAGACAATTGTGAAGATGTGGGAAGAACTTCCTGGTTAAAAATGCTCTGAAAAGATGGGCTACCTTGTGGAGGGGGATTATGGGACCTTCTTCTAGAAGTATTTAAGAAAGTAGTGGAGAATTCCCAACTTCATCATAGGCATAGGTTAAGTAAGTGACGCCCGGGGTTCCATCTATTTCTGTGAATCTTTGTGGGGAAACCACCATGTGCTGAGCACTTATCTACTGAGTTGGGCATTACTTTCTCCCTCTCTGTGTCACACACACACGCTTTAACACAGGAGGAAACTGCATCTCAGAGAGATTACTATAACCACTTTTACCCTGCAAGTAAGTAGCAGAGTGGGATTCAAACATAGGCTGGTTTCATTACAGAGCCCAAAGTCTTTCCACTGAGTCATGTTAAGAGAGTAGAGGATGAATCATACTTATGACACCGTAGTTCTGTGTTCCGTGGCTTTGCTTTGCCCCACATGAAAATGTGGCCTCTGAGACGTTACCACTGCATACACTAATATCCTATATGAAAGTTTACAATACTTGGTAGTCCTGTCTACGAGAATCTGTCATAAAAAGTCTCCAAGGGCTTATTTAAGAGGCACTGGGGTGACCTGCCAGAAGAGATGGCTTGGGTCTCTGGTTCAGTCTATATCCAAGGCTGGTCTCAAAGTTTCTCAGTTGCCTTCATCTTTTGAGATCAGAAACCACAGAGTGATTCAGTTTACTCGCTTTTCATTTTTGTTACTCCCTATCAGACGTGACAAAGGTGGCTCGTCACTCACCAGTGAACTGCCTTCAGATGGAAGTCAAAATGGCAACCGTGTTTGGGGCAAACGTGTTCATAAAGAATTATGAGGAGACTACTTTGTCCAAATACTCTTGATCTCACGCTTTGTAAAATATAGTCAGATGGGTAATATAAATTAGACCCATCGCTGGGTCATTAACCCTCCGTATTCACATGGTGCCTATGTTCCTCAGGAGACAAGGCATTTTTAAATGCTTCCTGTTGGGCCCACAGGATTCCTGTGAGGTACAGTGGTCTGGCCCACCATCCTTCTGAAGGCAAGTCCATGGTGTCAGTTCCAGAAGTGGTAGGAATGACAGTAATGTATCCTCAAGTTGGATGTCAAGGGGGAATTAATGAAGAGGAGTGATAGCTATCCAAGGGGGAGTTAATGAAGAGTCTGAATACAAAGCTGTAGGTTTATAAAAATAATTTGAGGGGCTGGCCCTGTGGTCTAGAGGTTAAGTTCAGGTGCTCTGCTTCGGTGGCCCAGGTTCACGGGTTTGGATCCTGGGTGGGGACCTACACAATTCATCAGCCATGCTGTGGTGGTGATCCACATAGAAAGTGGAGGAAGATTGGCACAGATGTTAGCTCAGGGCTAATCTTCTTCAGGAAAAAAAAAAAAGAAGAAGGAGGGAGACAAGATGGAAAAATTAAAAACAAAACAAAAAGAGGAAGAGAAAAAAAGGAGATTAGTAAAAAGGAAGAGAGAAAGTAAAATGTCTACTGTCTTTGAATATCCAGGGTGGAGTGCTCAAGTACCTGAGTAATTATATTATTATATATTATTATGGGGCTCTATATTGGTGCTTTGTATGAATTGTCTTATTTAATCCCCACAGTAACCCTGACTGGTGGTACTATTATCATCCATGTTTTTAGATGAGGAAACTGAGGCACACGGACATCTAATAACTTACCCAAGGCCCCCAGCTTATAGAAGATGCAGCTGGGATTGGAACTCAGATAGGACTGACTCAAGAACGTTTTCATTCCTTCCAGTTGCTGAAAAAGCCACTAAATTTATGAGGCAATTTCATAAGTTTATCTCTTGTCTGAGTTGCTAATAAGCATCAATTATTACCTGAAATCTGACAAGTGAAAGTGAAACGTACAATTTCAAGATGCTTTGAGATATGGATGTGAGATATCTATCTATTATCTATCTATCTACCTATCTACCTATCTCTCCACTTGCCTACTTACTTACCTATCATCTGTCATCTTTCTATAATCTATCTATCCATCATTTATCTATTTATCTATCTATATACCTACCTATCATCTATCTATCTATCTATCATCTATCTATCTTTCTTAAGGATAAAGTTGCTTAGATTCCACTATTTTCTACATTTAGGCCTTTAGTGAGACTGGAGGTATTCAAATAAATATGTAAAGTCCTGCATAATAATTTCATTTAACAAGTGCCATGGAAGAATAAACCACCAGGCTTTTGACAAATCCCACATTTCCCTCGCAATGTGCAGGCCTGCATATGCTAGGGTTCAGCGATGTGTGTTTGCCCCTCTGATAGATCAAGAAAACCGGTTATGTCTGGGCATGATTGCAGACTAAAGTAACTCCTGTCACTACACCCGAAGGCAGAGGGTTCCACCATTGGAGAGAAGGTTTTGGTTTTGGGGTGGGCTCAGCGGGTCCCAGCAGAGGGTGACATGTCTGTCATTGTGGAAGGGCATCTGCTGGCAGCCTGAACGCGTCTCCGTGGAGGTTGGTACTTAGACATAAGTTCACCTGCGAGCCATCCTCTGCCATCATTACACTCTGGCCCTTGCACCATGGGAACATTTCCTCAAAGCCATAAATCTCCATTCCAGCGCAATACAGGCGAAGTTCTTTCTTTTCCTCACATTCCGAATGAAACACATTAATAATTGGCTTCAAAGAGCCCAACCCTTTATCAAAGGCCTCCAGCATTTCCCCTGCAGAGAGTGCTGCCTTAATGGTATCTCATGTTGAGAAGGTTCAGATGTGTCAAATTCCTGTTGTGACTGGCAGAGGTGGACAGAGGGGGCGGTCCAGGCTGCTAGGGGCAGGGGAGTGGACAGAAGCCCGTGGATCACTGGGGTCCGCTGTCTTTGTCAGCCTCGCCGGCATCACAGGAAGCCAGAGCAGCTGGCATTGAGGGTGGCCACATTAAGGGCAGCAGCCAGGAAGGTTGTGAAGCCTTCTTGTGTTTCTAGGTGTGTTGCACTGTGGCTGTATTTGATCGTTCGGAGAGCTTTCTGTGCTCTGGGAGGGTCTTCCCACATGTCTGAGGGTAAGTCTTTGTCAACGGTGAGTGCCTTGCTCAAGAATCAGCGATTTCCACATATAACAAGGCTCATAACAAAAAGCATATTCACATTCTCTTTCTTTTTCATTTTCCTGCCTGAATACTTCTATCTTCAAGAAAATCTCTTTTTCTTGTGTGTGTGTCTGTGTGTGCATATTTAAAATCATATTTTTTCAGGTAGATGACTGTGTAAACCCTGTGTGACCATTCAGCCAGCGTTGCTAACCAGGTCACTGACACATACTGACCTTTGGCCAGGAGTATCTGGCTTCTCCCCACCTTCTTCCTAAAGGCCAGGCACACACTTTTGCCCCCAGGCTGGAAAGCTGGCACATCTGCTCAGGTTAGCTGGTTCAAGAATGGGGCCAGCTTTGCCCATGCCCAAGAGATCACTTAAGATGTACCCAAAGCAATGCTTCTCTTAGGCATGACACCTACAGACGGCACCCTTGATGACCTTGAACGTGCCTTGAGATATACACCTTTCCTTAATGAGAATATTCTGATCGCCTTGTCACACTGCACAGGATATAAGATAAAACATCCATATTCTTGCTCACTTACTAATTTATTCATTTATAAATTCACCCAAGAAGTATTTTTCAAGCGTGTGATATGTGCCACGTACAGGCTAGATGCTGGGATACAGTGGAAAACAAGACAGGCAAAGGTCCTTCCCTCAGAGAGCTGATTGTCAGACGTGGGCAATGTCATTATAATAAGACAGTGTGGTAAGTGCTGTTGTCATGTGGGTGGGGGTGCAGGAAACAGGATGCGGTGGGAGCACATGGCAATGAGGGAGGGAGAAAGCAGGCCAACACGGAGTAGCAACGCTTATTCCCCCGAGTGGAGACCTAGGGATGAGTGGGACTTCACTAGATGCACGAGATGGAGACGAGTCTAGCACAGAGCTGCTTGCAGGTTCTGGTGACTTGTGGAGGATGGGTTTGAGGGACGCAGGGGTGCAGTTAAGTTGTCCTGATGGGAGGCTACTGAAATAGTTGAGGTGGGATGTGACGAGTAGAGCAGGGATGGAGGAGATGGCATGGAGCCCAGAAAAAAAATGGTGAGATGAAATTAAGAGAACTTGAATGTGGAGGGTGAGGGACTGGGAGGACTTGGGAGTGACTGTCAGGTTTCAGATTTGGGCAACAAATTGATTAATGGAGAAAGATGGATCTAGGAAGAAGCTCAGGCCTATATGTATGTGAGAGGAAGGTGAGTTCTGGACTCATTCTGTGGGCCTGTTCTTCAGGAATGCAGAAAAATTGTCCCCTAGTAAGGATGGGTATTGGGTAACTGGAAATGTTCATGGTCCAGCAGATGCTCATAGCTATCAGCAGAAAGCTGCATTTCAATTCTTTACAAGGACTGTGAAGGGTCTGAGGTTTTCCCTCTTTGGAAGCTAACATGTTAGTCTGCCCCAGTCTCGTGGATGCTGGCAGAAGAGAGCAGACTCCCGGGTCAGAGACAAAGGACTGTGTATTACCCACAGCAATATCTTTTTTCTTGTGCTGGTTCCCCAAACCCTAATTCTCACAGGGTGCTGTGAAGTGGATCAGATGGTACCTGGATGTGCAGTGGGTTGCATTACAAGTGGGGAACCCTGAGCTTAGGGAACCTGAGACTCTTATAATGGGCAGTGAGCAGGCTTTCCCTTACCTCTAGAGGGAGATATTATCTTTATCAGAAGCCAACTTACCCATTGCTCTGGAGGGGGATAGTAACTCTATCTTCCAAGGCTGTTCACTGTACAAATGTCATTGGAAAGATACTCTAGAACAAAGGGCAGTCAGTGCCTCTCCTTGCAAGACATGCAGAAACGTGAGAGACTCTTGGAGAATTCTCTCCCGACTCTTTTCCTGTGCCCTTATTCTCTGCTACCTTTGTATTCTAGCTTCCTTTGAAGTAGAGTTCTAGGCCAGAGGACCGGTAAGAACTCTGCTTCTGTTCTCTGAGCTTGCTGTTCAAAGATGCTTGGGAGGGTCTGAAAGTGGAAAAACAAAAGTAGTCTTCTGCTGCTCCCAGAGGAGCTTGGGGGTCTTTTTGCAGCAATCAAGGATCTGGCAGGCATAACTTTGGTTCTGTCTACTGCTTTCCCAAGTCTGGATTCTTCCAGGTCCTTTGCACAAATGACCATCAAACAGTCAGAGTTTATCAGAGGGTGTGGTTAATCACATCCTACCACAAATAGTGTTGGCTTTAGCTTTGATATCTGAAAAATATAGAGGATGAATTGCAAAAATAGTTTGGGGAAATACTGAAAAAAATTATAGTAAAGCATTCCTAAAACATACATGGCATAATGTATAATAAAAAAAGAGAAGATGAAAATCTAATTCCTAGTGGCCTTTTTCTCAGAATGCCTCTGAGAAATGCTTCTGAGATTGGGGTTAGTAATTTAGATGGAGCAGTCAAAGTCCAAGGTTCCTCTGTTATTTTCCTGTGGTCCCCATCAGTTAGAGCTAATTGGGAATTAGAGCCCAAAGGCTGGGAGCAGGGAGCAGCTTTGCTAGATGACTCCTCTTCAACATCATCCATCACCAACCCAGACTCCAGAAAGCATGCTGAGGAGGATGCCCCAGGTGGGATTCTGACTCTGGCTGGCATGTCACTGAGCCCCCAGCCTTCTGATTCCTCATCTCTTATATCAGAGATCTGTACCAGAAGATTTCTAGGGTCCCTTCAGCTGTGACTCTGAATCTATGAGATGCAGCTGGGTGAAACCATGACAATAACATCAATTGATTCCAAGCAGTAAGGGCCTGAGAATGGCATGGACTTCCACAGGTGCTTGAGTCGCCCATCCCTGGGTCTCCACAGGTACTTGGGAGCCTCATTTGGATTCCTGTGGCATCCCAAGGATGACTTTCCAAGGGCTCCCAAGTGTGATGAGTTTAAGGGAATCCATTCCAGAGCCTCCATTTCTATGTGCGCTGGATCCTGGCCTCATGTGGGTTTTCCTTTCCCATATCACTCTTTTAAAAATAGCCCTTCTTCTACTTTACAAGAGCCAGACTCACCCTTCTACACCACGGTCTCACTATTGGGGTGAAAAAATTTCTTGGGAAGCAAACAAACGGACGATTCTAAAAATCTATTTTGGTAGAAGCTTGCTTTAGGGAATAATCAGGAATGAAACACCCATTTTAGGACTCGTAGTGTCTCCTTGTCTTATAGCTATTGCAGTTAAGTGTGAAGCAGATGATACATATGGGGAATTTTGTCCCTTGTTAGGATCTTCTTAAATCAGACATATTTTAGAATTTGGGCAGTGGGAATGATAGTGATTTTCATTCAATTTTTATTTAATAGCCTAATCTCTTCTTTTTCCTGACTATTGTGAGTAAACGCACTGTTCTTGGGGAGAATCTAAGCACAAACACAGAAAATGGCTAAGAAATGCTGAAAGCTGAAATGGCTTTTTTCCCTCATGTATTTAATGTAAGTAATTATAATTGGCCAGTCTTAATCCTCATTCCTAGGGCATACCATTAGCTGGAAAGAAAGAAATTTTGAACAGTTGAAGCAGCTCATTCTTAAAATTAAATATTTTCAGAGACTACCAGATTTTTACCTTTAGAACTGGATCAAATCTGCAGACAAAAATTTTACATGGTTCTTTTTAGATTTGGTGTGCATTATTTAACACAGGTAAGTTAAAACCCATATTATTTCAAATCATGTCATGAAATATTTATTCCAAGTATGGTCAATACTCATTATATTTCATATTATAAAGTACTTACTGTTTCTACTTTCTATTATCAAAAAATTAAAATTAGATGCTGGCTGCTGAATAAGAAATGTATACATATGTGTATCGGTATATACCTATATGCCTTTTACTATCTTTAAGTTTGATCATTAATGGAGTCATTTCTGAATTATTACATGACTGATTCTTACTTAATTATTCATAGATGCCATGCAATGCATTCACTACACGCACATATAGGCATTATCAAAGGATTCCAGGCGATCCTTGCTTCATAAATTGCATCCTTTCAGCTACATAGAATATTCCTTTATTATAACTGAGTACAAGAACAGATAGATTTATTCTTGGTTTTTAAACATTATGAAATGGTTAAATTAATAGACTCTATATCATTTTGATCCTGACTGATTTTCATAAACCTTCTAGCAAGGCAGATTTTTATTTTCTAGTGACATTTACAATATTCTTCGGAATTCATATTAGCATGTTTATTTACACTAAAAAATAAATCCACTTGGTCTGATTTTGTTGATTGGTTTGACAATGACTATTGAGTTTGCAAAATACTTTTATCAAAAGATATTTTATTGGCAAAAGTGTATGAAGATAACAATATTTAGATTTTCTCAATCTGTTTTTGAATATATGAAAGCAAACAAAGGGTTTCTAAATTTACGAAATCAAGGTATAATTAATAGTTACTTGTTTGATCTTCATAAAGCCTTTTTGGTATACTTCCCAGAAATTGAAAAACTGACTTACTATGCTGACTGGGTAATAAATTCTTTTGTTTCTAATTCTTTGCTTCCAAAATATTTGAAAATTAAAAATAGTTTTTGATGATAGACCACTTTGTGGTTTTTTTGCATATATCTGCAAATGAGTCTTAAAAAATGAGTCTAGCAAATGATATTGCTAGAAAAAGACTTCTTCTATTATAATATACTTATATGAACAAAGTTATTCAGTAATTACATTAATAAAAATTGAAGACAAAAAAATAATTCATATTGAACTCTCATCCTAGCAGCCAGTATCATTTCTTTATCACCTCTCATTCAGGTGTGCATCACCATTCCCATTTACTTCTGGTTTAATAAGTATTCATCAAAACTTGTATTTTTGTTGTTTTGATTAATTGTGTACTACTAATCATTTTAATAATAGCTCAATTAGAAAAAATTAAGACAGAACTTTATGTCTCTTCAATTAAAAAATTCAAAGTGTATACATATTTTTGTGACAGAGACACATAGTAGGTGATCAATAAAAGATTTTGAAACACAAAAACATATTTCATTAGGGATTGAGAGAAGTGGAACGGATATATCAAGAATAAAAGATATGATATAAATTTCCCATTGGTAAAGAAGAGCTTATTCACGTATTTATGAAATGAATGATGTGGGTATCATTTAAAACAGTGCTATTTCACTTCTTGAAAAAAAATTAAAAGGTCACTATTTACAATATTCCAGAAATTTTGCTTTTTGCAAATACTTAAACCTAGATAGATCAACTTAAAAAACTTGCGAGAAGGTATACGTTTTCAAAATTTTGTATGGGGGGCATATAGGTAAAACAATTTGAAGACCACCACTTCTTACTGTAAGTAAGTATTCCTTTCACGTGCTATTTTGCTCAAGAGATTGTGCTTGTCTGCTATTCCAGCTCAGAATTGCCATGAACCATAGGGGAAAAGATGACTTAGAAGTTCACCTGAATTTTCCTGTGTCCTTTTTCCCCTCTGCCATTATCCTGGGCTAATTATCTGCCGTGTGGAGTTTGGAGGTCTGGCCTCTCCCTTCAGCTTGTTACTGAATTCCCTGCTTCTCACCCAGACTCCTTCTCGTCGGAACCGTCCCAGCTGCAGCAACTGGGCCCGATCCCTCAAGACGGCATCCCTTCCGATGCTGGGGTGTGTTCTAACACGCAACTGTAATGTAGACTGTTCTAGAATCATCACACAGTGGGGCCTTTATTTCACTACCCATGTAACTGCTGAGCAAGTCATTTCATGTCCCTGAACCTTATTCTCGTTGTAAAGCAAGGATTTACCAAACACTTTTAGCCTGTCTCTTGAGGGTTACACTTGAGACGGGGGAGGAAAGCTCTTTGCAAACTCGACTGCATTATTGTACACGAAATCTCCCGGTTCCTCTTAAATTGCTTGGCATGCTGGAATAAATTCAGTAGCAATTTCTTTCTGTTACAGATGCATCTTTAAAAATAAACAAAACAAAACAAAAAAGAACATGAATCTGGCAAATGCACCTCCCAGGGTAACATGGTGGGTGTGTTTCTGGGAGGGGGAGAAGGCAGCTTGAAGAATTACTGGGAAAAAGCTCAACTTCTCGGCTGCAATTTGCTCAAAGCCCTGGTCTGTCCGGCATTTTCTCTTGCTCTCTTGTGCTTGTGACAAAGAAACATAACCTTTGGCCAATTGCAATTTTGTTCCACTGGTAACTAGGTTAATGTGACCTTACGGGGCTGGAGGAGACGGTACGGGAAGAAATCATATCTGTATTTTTGTGCAGCTCGATGTAACAAAGATAAACTAGGTAGAATATAAAGATTTGCGAGAAAAAAGCGAGATTATTTCACCATAAAAGATGTTGCGGGATGATATTTTACAAGCAACCTTTTTGATATACATTATACACAGTTACATTCCTACCGACCTAAAAAACTCTCAGAATAGCTATACCTTATTTGCATCAATTGTTCCTTTTATACATCTGGCCTGATTTACAATAATCCCTAACACCAGGGGTTAGTGTGAAGGTAAATGAAATAATTTTGCCGACGTTGTTTTATAAAGAGCATTGAGCTCCTACTTTGTGCGAAGAGCTTTACAAATATTAACATTTAGAAATAGCAGTTAATTCTTAAAATAAAATAAAACATGTTAATTTTAAACATAATGGTGTAGGCCTCATGAGTGTTCCTGTTTTTTCACTGGGGAAATGGATCTTCCAAGATGTCGAGGGATCAGCATCGAGTCACATGGTGGTTCCTAAGTGTGTTGTCAGGACCCACCTATCCAGATTTCTCTGGCTTCAAAGCTCTATTTCTTTTTCTGCATTACACTTCCTTTACTAGCAATAATATTCAAATTAATCTGAAATGTCAAATATAGTTACTTTTCCACGCAGCTCTATTTATTTCTGGATCTTTCTATCTTTAAAGAAAACCCGTTTCTACATGAAAACTCCTCTGGCCTTTCCCTCCCTCAGTGAAGTGTGTGGAGGTCCGAGGGGTGTGTGGACCTCTCCTTCCAGCAGTGACCGTGGGAGGAGGTGGGAACGGAGTGGGCAGGATGGGTGGGGGCTGGATTTCATTCTCTGGGGCTGGGGAGGGGAGCATCCTATAGATGTGAAGTTCTAGAAGCTTCCTCATCACTCTCTACAAACTGGAGATTCTTTTGGGGGTAAGAAATGCCTTTTTAGGGTTGCAAATGTTCTCTAGGAGGATTAAATTTTGTTGGTTTGCAACTTCCTGGTAGGTCCCTGCACTCATGAGATGCTCATGGGAACGTTTATGACTTGGAAGTGATGGTGGTTGGAGGAATAAAGACGTTCTTGGAAAGTAGGTCTAACAAAAACTTGCTCTAACCGGATCCCAGGCTGGCTCTCGGGACCCTGATTCGCCACTGTGGGTGTCCCCATGACCAGGGCACCTGGATCCAGAGCGATTCCTCAGGGCACAGGTATTAGAATGCCCGTTTCTGTGAAAACAAATTTCACGGTTTGAAATGGCCTTTCCTCCCTCTCCAACTTCACCGTGGAGAGGCTTAGGGGAGACTGGGTTCACATCGTGTCTACCTGGAGTCAGCCTGGGCACCGCGGTCAACCTCGACAGCCTCAGGCTTTCTGGGCATGTGCAAGAGGTTTGTGGGCTTGGAAGCAGGGCTTATCAGATAACAGTCTTGGTGCTGATGGTACTGATGGTGGCTCAGGCAGGTGCACTGGCCGAGTGGACTCTCCATAAGGAAGTAAACCTGGGCCAGAGTGTGGGTCGCCTGGGAAAGAGGCTGCCTTTGACTTTTGTGTATATATATATTTTTTTTTGAGGACGATTAGCCCTGAGCTAACATCTGTGTCGATCTTCCTCTATTTTATACGTGGTATGCCTGCCACAGCATGGCTTGATGAGCAGTGTGTGTCCATGACCGGGATCCAAACCGGTGGACCCCAGGCCACCAAAGCAGAGCACGCGAACTTAACTGCTGTGCCACCAGGCTGGCCCCTGCCTTTGACTTTTTATGTGGATAAGATCAAAGAAAGTCACCTCATGTGAATGGGGAGAGGGATAGTCTGTGTGTGAAAAATAAGCATCATAAAACTGACATCATATGTTAACGTTCACAAAATAAAAATGAAAATAAATAATGACTTCCTCAAAACATGAACAATATATCTACTAACCTCACCTAACTTAGGCTAGTCTGTACGTAGGAAATAAGCATAATGTATATCTGATGGCCTATTTCGGAAGTGGTCGTTACACGAATATTAAACAAATAATGCCTTTTCCCAAATGGGAACTCTAGGATAATTACCATTGCAGGGTGCTGTGACTACTCGATTGGTCAACATTTGATAAGTCCTCCTGTAATCGAGCCAGTTATCACATGGGCCTACGTTTGTCCATACACTTCTAAATCTAGAACTTGTCTGAAGATGCGCAAAGTCAGGGTGATTATATCGAGGGCAGAGGTGTGACGTTCTTTGAGTTAGGGTAGAGCAAAGTGGATATAATATATCATCTAAAAAATCCACATAGGGAGATGATCTGTTTCATTATCCAATGGAATCGGCAATGCTTCTGTTTTCCTACAAACTCGCTTACGTGGAGAATTACATTAAACCTAATATATAGTGTGTAAGGTAGAAGGCACACTTTATACATGTAGGATTGCTTACTGTCATTTCACAGGAAAGGATTATGGTGTACATAAGGGAAACAGGAAACTTTCCGATGCAGGGTTTACGTGGGAACTGAGAGAGAAAAGAAAACAGAAAAAGAAATGATAAATGTTTTTAAAGGATTAGTAAATTGTAAAGTGCCATATAAATATCAGATATCCAAATGGTCATCATGTATATGGATATTTTGAACAATGTGGCCCATATATCAGCTTAGGAAAATTAACAATATACATTTTATTAAACTGACTAATATACATTTTACAGAAAGCAGGACTGACATAGCTGTCTTGTTTATTTTAAGAAATATAAGCACATGAAAGACTTGAAAAGGAAGAGGTTGCGTGTTCTCAGCACTGTAGCTAAATTCTTAAATGGAAACTGTTCTTTTGTTTTAGGAATTTCAGATTAAGCTATGGCAGTTGATTGCTGTAGACTTTTTTCCTTTGGTTGTGCTTCTTCCAGTGACAGAAGGAAGGTCAATCCCACTTTGTGAAAAAGAAAGAAAGGTGACTCTTGTCATTATAACATAATGTAGTGGGTCCCCAGGTGTAATCGGAGGAAAAGGAGACAAGGTCCCCTATAATGTCGCAGCTGAAAGGAAGCGAACGCCAGCGAGCTTCTCAGAAGAACAATGACTCATTATGCCCGGGCTCCACGACAGATGTGCGTCCCCCAATGACTGGCTTTCCTCCAAAAACGGGGCAGAAATAAAGAGGGCAGAGTGGGGAGGAGGCTGCCAGAGACTCGCTTGATGGGGAGCCCTTCTGGTAGGCGTAGAGCAATCAGAAAAGTGCTTTGGAATCACAAAATTAAAAAACAAGTGTCAGCTGTGGGAGACGAGGAATTGCAAATGAATACGAAATGCAAATAGGCCGGATAAATGAAAGTGCACAATCACCCAGAGGTATGTTTACAACCCGAAGGCAACTCCGGCTATAATTATCTGGGTGCCATTAACTGCATGGGAGCAGCCATCAAGGGGCACATAAAAAATACCACCTGAAGTTCAGCAGCTTCCCTTCCCGATGATAAAGGCAGACCTCCAGGAGCATTCAATTTACCCTGAACTAAACCAGTTTGTGCACAAAGGCTAGAAATGTATCTTTGGTGAAATGAAAAAAGCGGGATTTTCATTATTTACCGCACATCTTAACATAATTCTTACCATTAAGTGAAAAATAGTTGATGGGGGACCTGGCTTCAAGAGACACTGAAACCTAGCACATTATTTAGGCAGGTGTCATGAGCTCTGAGAGACTTGGTCAAGGTCACCCAACCAAAAGAGAGTCAAGCTGGGGTTTGAGCATCAGTTATTTTGGCCCTGGGTTTTCACTCTTTCAATAGATGATGTTGGGGGACATTTTTGGTCCACAACTAGTGGGTCTATCTTGTGGGCAGAGGTCCAGGATGCTGATAAACATCCTACAATGCACAGAAAAGAGCCCACAATAAAGAATTATCCAGCTGAAAATGTCAATAATGCCTGAGACTGAGAGAGACCTTGCATTACACTATAGCTGCCACTGTGAAGGCTGCATCTCAAGACAAATAGAGCTGTTCAGAGAACAGGCAGCTGCAGACATGGAGGGTCCTCACCAAGGGCCTGGGAGTTGCTGGACATGAATAAGAAAGTCCTACTTCCGTCTTCAGACAGGGCGGTAAACATGAGGTGAGGCACTGAACATTTATAATGTGTCTGTCAGAAACGCATTCCGAGATTGCCTGGATCTAAATTGCCCTTTCAAAACCCGAGAGGCATTTCCAACGCCACCTGAAGCTCTTGATGGCTCCCTAACATCATTCTGCACCGAAGTTAGACAGTCAAACGGCCCTGGGTTTTTTGTGGGTTATTTGTCTTCCAGAATATTAAAGACCAACACGGCACAGAATACAAACCAGAGGCTAATGCAATAAGAAGCTGAACTGATGGTGTCTCTAGAAAATTTAAGACTGAAATGTCAGTTGAAAGACGAAAAGAAAGATCGGATCGCTTTTGAAAAATCTCATTGGTAAAGATGTACAGGATTTTCCTAACAAAAATTTGTTCTGAACTAAAAGCATCTCAGAGGGACTTTTGAGTTTAAACCAGCTAAACAGCATCAGGGGTTCGGGGGGAGGGGAGGGACGGTCAGTCAAGCAAAGTCAGAAAGGGCCCGATGGCACAGAGCAGCGAAAACTAACCCATGGAAGGAGCTGGACAGGCACGTGTAGGAGAGGTGGGAAATCAGCTCAGCGCCCCAGAGCATCCCTGGGCTGAGTCCTTGCTGATCCGGTTTAAAAGGAAGCACATGTTTATCTTAGTTTTAGGCTTTAGTTGGAGGCCCTGTAAGTAGTTCACATTTTTACTAATTTCATTGATTCCTGAGTTCCAGAAAGAGTCTAGGGTCTTGAGAGCTCCAGCCTTTCCCACAGTTACATGGGCTGTGTCTGCTGGTGCAGGTTCTGCTGCCAGAGAACCGCAGGGGCTTCGGGGGGCCCGGGAAATGCTGACTGCAGCCCTGGACTGCCTGAGGGCTAGCAGCAGGCAGCCCTGGATCTCGGCACCTCACCTCCTGGCCTGCTGTTCCCGACTCCCTGGGAAGGATGCTCCCAGGGAGCAAGGATCTCTCAGGGAAGTTGGTGAAAGGCGTTTTCGCCTGGTGCCAGTCGGCTAAGCACACAGCCCTGGTGGAATCTCTAATGGGAAGCCAAGCGAATGAGTCTCTGATTTTCACTGCAGAACCTATGGAGACCACAGAAGATGTAGTTCTGTGGGATAATGCAGCTACATTAATCAGTTTTATTTTCATCCCCCCTTTAATAAACACATGTGCGCCAAGCTAGCTCTGAATTATTTAAAATTACAGCAGTCAGAAGAGAGACCTTCTCAAAGCCTATCAGAAGGATTTTTAATCATCTTTAAGTAAACTTCAATTTCTCTGAAATTGAAGGGGAATTATTGCTCCACTTCAAAATTCAGTACAGATTCATTGAAGGGGCTTTCCATCTCCTACCCTAAGTAAAAACATGAAAGGATGAGTGCAAAAAACACACCACGAAATGAGTTTAATGTCCTTACTCGTGAAGGCTAGATTTAAGACACTATTACTTACTGTCCCTAAAGAGGTTTACTTTGGTGATAATAACAAATAGCCTTTATTTAAAACCATTCCTCAAGATGATTTAAAAAGTTTGAGGCTTAATCTTTTTGCAAATCCAGACACCCACTTCTACCACAGTAGATGAGACAAACGGGCACTGAGCAGAATGCCAAGCTCAAGGGTGCAAGCTTGTGGGGGTGGGAGAGTCGCTTCCTGTCATGGAATGGCACTGTGGGGCCATGGCTAGTTTCTAAGGTGGGGACCTGGACCAGGGGTGGCTTTTGCTGGCTTGGACCAGGCTGGCTGGATTCCCAGCTAAGGTGGCCTGTGATTTGGCTATTCCTTCAGTGGTCTCACTTCCATGCAAACACTCTTTCATGCGTTTTGACGAAGCTGCTGAAATGGCAACAGCAGAGATCAAGGCTTACGGAGAGGATCCGAAAGGGTGAAAAAGGTTTTCTCCCCTTTAATTTTGCAGATAATAAGATAACTAAACTTAACGTTTGTATACTTCTCTGTTATCACTTTAACATAAACTGTCATTTGATGTCCACTGCCACCTTGCTAATTAGTTATTAATATCTCTGTTTTAGAGATGAAGAAATTAGGGCTCACAGAGGTTAACTGACCTGCCTAAGGTTAAGAAAATGAGTGAAGATTAGAATCAGGGAGCTGAGTCCTCTGACTCTTGTGGTCATATGTGGTGTTAACGTGCCTCAGCTTATGTGAGGGGGGCAGGGACCTGGCTGGACACAGAATAAATTAAAACTGCAGAGTTTAATGGTACCAAGAATTGTGACAGGGTGAAGGGAGCTTTGAAAGGCAATCATTAAATGCCCCCTTGAAGATAAAGCTCATTATCTTTCCAGACTTCATAAAGTCCTAACGAAGGAAATTGGGCAGGAGGTTTACAAATTATGCTATGTAGATTATCGATCACAAACAGTCAGCCCAGAGAGTGGTGGTTAAACACTGTTATTTACATAAACAACCAGTTTTTAAAAATGGTCATAACCAAAAAAAACCCCAAAAAATCCTCTGCAGTCTGCATGGTGATGTTCCGTCAGTATTACCTTTGGTAAAAATAAACGTGCTCCAGCTGCTAAAATTACTCCTACCCTCCCACCTTGGCTGATATTCCGGGCAGGCAGAGTCAAGGGTTAATGGAAAGAGTAGAGCAAACTGAGCATTCTGCTGTTAGAGACGCCTCTCTCAGTGGTCTTTAGCTACAGTAATGAAGGCACTGTCTAATTGAAGTCATTAATGATCCCATGACTCTACATGACAAGGTAAAGATGCTGGTATGAGAGATCTGTTAGCATTTGATTTGCATGGAAGTCGACTCAACATGTATTAACTAACCACAAGGCACTGAGTTAGGCTTCGGGTATACAAAGATGAAACCTTTGGGTGGCTGGGTAGGAGTTAGCGAGATGGGTCCGGGTCATATAGGTTAGGAAGTATCCAGACCATGTCCCAGGTGGAGGGTACTTCAGCTCCAGACACCTCTCCTTACTGATCTTCCTCAAGAAACTCTCATGCTCAGAAGATGCTCTCAATACCCGCCAACTTGTCCCCCTCATCTAAGAGACAATTAAGATTCTCCGCAAAGATACGTTCTCTGATGAACAAGAATATGATCTATGACACGTTCAGCCAAAGCAACCAAACCACCTTTCTCCAGGAATGTACAGGTCTGTGCAGAAACCCTCAAGTTCATTAGATCTGGCAGACTGGTTGACAACATTCCTATTTCCATGCATTGTGTTTCCATTCACCCTGTAAGCTAGTGGCTCCCTGAGTTCTTGCCATGCTCTGAACAGTCCCTGCAGCATCCTGGTTAGTGGTACAGATACAGCAGGCATTCAATCAACAAATATTAATTGATGTGGTGAGGCTGTGCTCTGAAAAGCTGCATTCCTCCTGAGAGGCTAATTCACTGTGCTCAGCCTGTCTGCGGGTAGTGAAGGCTGCTGAGCAAAAGCGAGCTTTGGACAAGAGCTCCTGTGTGTTGGTGGAGACATTTGTTCCAGTGATAGATGAAATGACACACCTGACGTGCTGCATGGGCAGAATCTTTACATGCAATTTATTTTGCATTTCAATGTCTTTGGAAAAATGCTTCCTGGAGTTTCGGCCAGAGTGTTGTCCAAGTTATCAGTTTAATGGATTTATTCCTGTTTTGCTAAAGTAATATCTATAATAGAAAAAATCCTAAAAAACAAAACTCTCTAGTCTGTATTTTCATTTATTCTTAGCACAGTTTTTTCTAATTAGGGTCTTTGACACACTATCTGTTTTTTATTTCTAGGTAGTCCCTGCTTACGTTTAAGGCTGGATTCTAAGAGTGCCTATGCTGGGCATCAGAGACCCAATGTCAGGGCTGGCACTCATATTCGTCTAATACCGTGATTTCCGAAATCTGATATGCTCAGCTTCACGGAAAGCCGAAGCAGCCTGCACATGTCCACCTGCACGAATGCCACCCTGGCCACATAAGGGAGAGGGAGACTAAAGCCAAACTTTATGGTAATCATTTGGAGGCTGCCTGATCCAAGAAGAAGACAATGAAACATAAATGGTGTGACTGCTCATAACAGACATGAGGACGGAGGGCACGTGGGCCTGGAGGGAAGTTACTAGGGGCTCAGCCACATGACTGCTGTTGGTTCAAGCCGGGTAGACACAGGCTTTCCGAACAGAGAACTGAAACCTTAGGGCCACCTTCCCCTTTCTCCTACAAATGGATACTCCCGAGTGGGAATAAAGGCAGATTGCCTTTCCTCCAAGTTTGAAGGCTCTTGTACCCATTTCTTGGCCTTTCAGGCATCTTAGATCCATTGGCTGCAATCCCAGTGGCTGAAAGCAGAGTGGTCGAGCAGGCCCCCCTGTGTTGCCCAGCCCACCTGTTCTGCGGCCACATCTGATGAGTACAGCATCCTTGAGGCCAACTCACCAAGGCAGAACTACGTGCTTGTAGCTGGAAGCTCAGGAGTCTGCTTTCAGGCAGGCGTGTGGCACCATCGCTCAGTGAGGAGCTGGCTGAGCCTGACTTCCTGCCACTCGCCCACCAGCTTCCTTTGAGTGCAGTGACCTGGGGGTGGGTTCCTTCACCTGGGGGAGGGTTCAGAGGTCGAGGGAGGGAGCTCTTATCAATGAGAGCGGGAAGCAGGGAGCTGTGCAGGAAAGCAGCTGCTCAAACAAAGGGAAGGCTTTGGGGATGGAAGCTTCCAGCCTCACTCTGTTTCACGCAGGATGCTGGAGCTTGCAGAAGCTGAGATGGGGCCGGAGGCTGCCTGGGACTGAGCACCGGGGGCCTTTGGGGAGGTTTTGGTGTCCAAGCATAACTTGGAGGAACTGGGAGGCACCAGTTGACCCAGAGTGGCCCAGAGGGGCCTGGCTTGGGACTCTGACCAGCCACAGGAAGAGAAGGCTCAGGAAGAAGCCAGATTCTGGTGGCCTGGAGCCTGGCAGCTGAGCCAGCTTTGACTTCGTTTAGAACCTTAACAAGGACTAGAATGTTTCTGGTATCCGAGTGTCAGAAAGGAATTCACACCTGCTCCGAGAGTAACCTATTTTTAACCTTGTTAACCTGAACTTTACTTTAAAATTTAAACTAAGTGTGGAGCCTTTCTTCTACCAGCGATTTATGAGGCCTCCCCTTTCTATCAAATTAAAGCTCTCCACAGATGAAACAATTTATCCCTCTCTCATTTATAATCACCCTCCTACACTGGGAATATGGAGCCAGGGGTGTGGGAGGTACATGTGGGAGGCAGCAAGTGCCGGAAGAGACAGCTCTTCAGGTTTCTTTAAATTCCCGTGTAATTCCACCTATCAGTCTATTTTCCCGCCATAGACACACAAATGACAATAAAAAAAACTCACTAAAGATTCCCAAATACATTTCGAAACTGCTCTGTGGCCTTGGACACTAATAGCAGCCAAGTTTCTCCTTCCCAGAAGCGAAAGTGGGCTTTTTTTTCCTTTCTTTTTTTTTTTTGAGGAAGATTAGTCCTGAGCTAACGTCTGCCACCAATCCTCCTCTTTTTGCTGAGGAAGACTGGCCCTGAGTGAACATCCGTGTCCATCTTCCTCTACTTTATATGTGGGACACCTGCCACAGCATGGCTTGATAAGTGGTGGGTAGGTCTGCACCCAGGATCTGAACTGTTGAACCCTGGGCCACCAAAGGCGAGAGCGAGAACTTAACCCCTGTGCCTCCAGGCTGGCCCCTGGGCTTTTCTTTTCTTAAGACTAAATAGGATTTCTTTTCTTCCAGCTCAAGGCAAGTGACTTCTTAATGATCTTTAAGGAAGGAACCTGATAGAAGGAAAATATCCTTTTTTAATCCCATTTTCCTTCTCACCCCACACGGAGCTGTTACTATAGCAACGTCCTACCGGCTCCCAGGACAGCTAAGTGTCCCTGTGAAGGTAACCGAGAGCTGCTTTTCACTCAGAGAAGAGACTGCTGTTCACTGACTGGTTTTTCCCTGGGTGTCTAAATTCTTCGGTTCTTTATGACATGCTTAATCTAGGGTTTCCTGTGGCTAAAACCTGAAATTCACTTCCAAACTCCCAATGGCATAATCCTCGAAACCTTTCAGAACTGAACTCGGTGCAAATGAATTGACATCTTGTTTTCAGCATGAATAACTTCTCTTTCACGCATTGGCTTAAGTTTACACAAGGTCCCCTTAAGGAAAACAATTTTGGGAAAAATCTTCCAAACTCTTCTGCCATCCTTTCTTTCCTTCCTTTAACATGTCTTTATATATGCTATGTATATATATAATGTATGCATATATAATGAAATATCTCCAATACACAGGAAATACAGAGACTAAGGTAATAAACACTCACATACCCATCTCTCAGACTTAACAAATGCTGACCTTTTTTTTTAAAGATTGGCACCTGAGTTAACATCTGTTGCCAATCTTGTTTTTTTTTTCCTTCTCCCCAAAGCCCCCCAGTACATAGTTGTATATTCTAGTTGTAGGTCCCTCTGGCTCTGCTTTGTGGGACGCCACCTCAGCATGGCCTGACGAGTGGTGCTAGGTCTGCGCCCAGGATCCGACTGGCGAAACCCTGGGTCAACCAAACGGAGCGCAAGAATTTAATTACTTGGCCACAGGGCTGGCCCCCAAATGCTGACTTTGGGGGGGGGACACTTATGCTTCAAATTTGTAAGAAGTAAAAGCTTACAGAGGTAGCATCGATTCTGAAGTTCATATATATCTGTTCCATCCAAGTCTTCTCACTTTGGTTACACACTTTTGTGCAACATGTTTTTGTCAGCTTCTTCCTAATTAGGGGTGGTGGCACTAGACATCTGTGGCTGTAAAGGCTCTCCTGGGACAGCTGGGGAGCTAAAAGCCCCAGGACCATTAACTGTGCCTATACCTTTCCATCTATTTGCTGGGTAATCCTTATAAACTGGAGTCCAATTTAACCTTCCCAAATGAGTGGATTTATTATTTTAAAATAAAAGCATTCAAAGCTGAGAGTGATTTTGGGTCCCCTGCAATGCAGGAAGTCCAGTGTTTTCTCCCCAAGGTCACACTAAAAAGGTGGTGGGTCTGAGATCTTGTCTGTTAGAAAGAAGGAGATAAAGGGTCAATATAGAGAAGACGGTGGTCACCCTGGGGTGGTGGCCCTGGGGTGGGTGGCTTACTTACAGGTGTTATGAATGAGGCTATCAGGACTCAGGTAAGAACATTATCTTGGATAAATGGTTTGTGGTTATCGATCTGGACCAACCTGACAGAAAAGAAGCTCCATGTATTATTGCTACAATGACTTGATTTATACTTGCAATTTAGAATTCAGATGCTCAGTCAATTCTGTCAATATGAAAAAAAAAGTCACACCTCAGTTTCAAAATCTGACATTTGGATTTTGTCCCATGACTTAGTCAGTCTCTAAGCAAAATAACTGTCAATCCTGGTCATTTGCTTTCAACGACAACTTGAAACATAAGGAATCAGGGAGAAAACCAACCAAACATAAAAAACTCAAAGGAGGTATCAAGGTTTATGAAAATAAAAGAAAAAGAGTTTTTTCATCTATCCTTACATACTCTATCATGGCTCATCATGGGCCCCATGGAAAGGTTGTTTTATTGGAAGAAGGTAACTCAGAAAATACTTCGTGCTGTGATGTGTGAAATGTTTGCCTGTGCTTGACAAGGAATGTCTTTCTTCTCATATTTACATTCCATAGAAATCTAAATCCAAGCAAAAATAGGATAAGCTGACCAGTAAGTACACACAGACAAGAGGGCAACCAGGAAAAACTATTCAGGGAGTTGTTGAAAACTGGTGTCCAGACTCCAAAGAAGTCAGAACCTACAGGAGAGATTCATTCTTCCAGAGGGGATGGGTGAGGCCTTGCTGTGAGGCAGAGGCAGGACTCATTGATTCTACTTCCAAACCAATAGCACTTTACAGTTTATAAAGACATTCATGCCTATTCTCTCATCCTATGTGGACAGGTGAAGGGAATCAAAGAGTAAGTGTAGAGAAAAGGATACTTGGGGAATGGAACGTCCTGGTATCCTCCTTTTAAATGCACTGTGTTGTCCCCCATACCCACCCAGCCACCCACCCAGGAGACTGTTAGTTGTTACAGAGCCAAGGGTGAGGACCCTGCCTGTGCTTCCACTTCTTATCCTCCCTTCAGTGCCTTATGCCTTCAGTTGTCAAGAGGTAAGAGAAGACCTTCAGAGAGCATCATCTTCTGTCAGTTCCCTCTTGATTTTGGTACCAAGCATGGAGTATGAAGTTCCTTTTGTAGCCTGATTAGCAGAGACAGAGCACAAAGGAAACCTCCTTGTGTCTATCACTACTCTTCAAGGCAAGACAGCCTCAAGAGGCCACCAGCTCATGGCCCCTCAGAGGGTACATGTTGCCCACAGCCTCTTTCCAAGAGGGGGCCTACCCAGCCCCGAGGCTGAGGGACCACCCGTCCTTAGATGATCAGTCACCTGTGATGAGGCATGACATAGAAGATATTCTGGTCAGATTCCCTGTTTCAGGAACATGAGAAAGATAATTCCAAGAGAATGGGGCAACTAATAGTGGTCATATCAACATAGATAAGTGTTGGATGGGCTGTGATGAGCCATGTGCAAGTGGAGGTGGGCAGGGAGTTGTAGACACAGTGACACCAGGTGGCCCATGAGCAAGATTTAAGGAATAAGGGGTCTGCTTTGGTCCTCATAGATCTCTGGGCCAGTCCACATGGAGCCCTCAAAACAATGTTCTTGATTCTGTAGAAAATTGGTGCCACCTTCAAATGTTTTAAAATACACCTATAAATTTCACATATTCTTAAGTACTTCCAATGTCTGATTTAAAAACCAATTTTTTCAGAAGACTTAAGTAACTCATGAATAAATCAAAATAATAAAGATGGTGAACCTTAAGTTCTCTTAAAAGTTTCAATACTGTTTACAAACTGTAAGAGTTCAACTTATTATTTCAAGTCTAAATCAATTACTTAAGTGTTTCAACCTGTCACAAGGCTGATCTGTTTCCCTAATTAACCACATTCCTTTAAATATTACAAGTTCATAAATTTCCAAATATATATAAATTCCTTAACATAAAGTACAAGTTCAATGGTTTTGATTCTCTTAAACACTTCTCTACTTAATTCTAAATCTTTCCAAAGGTGACAGATGATTAGCTACTAAGGAAACTATTGCATCATATCACATAATTATTTTAGGTTATGTTCCCATATAATTTTGGGAACTATCTTCTCAGCTTGATTGGGGTTACATCATAAACAGAAATTTTAGCTGGGACACTCACCACAGTCTTCATGGTGACCCATGTGGGACAAATTGAGCCCAATTTATAGTTATGGTGATGATTCCATAACTCAAAGGATGTGGGCATGGAACCCTTGACCTTGGATATAAGATCCAAGTTATACATATAATGTCCCTTCCTAGTTGGTTAAATTGCTTGACTAAATTTTGTAATATTGTGCTCTTAAGATGTAAATGTATTTCTCTCTCAAGAACTTTAGACTCAATAAAATCCTATATTCTATCCTATTTTATATGGGACCATGTAAATTTTTCAGATGTTAAAATGTATCTAATTAAATTTTTGATCTCTCAAGTCTTTGAGAATTCAGTCACAAATTCTAAAGTCGTTCAATTCAGATAATCCATTTGATGGACACCTACAAAATAGAATAGTCAGTTCCTTGTGGTCAATGAGGGCTTGAACCTTGAACTAGTGAGTAGCGCTGAGTACTGGTTAAGAGTAAGGGCTCTGTAGTCAGACTGTCGGGGTTTAAAATCTTGGCTCTATCTCTTATTTCTTATTCTTAACCATTATACTGTAAAAATTCTCAAAAATTGTGTTTATGTGTGATCCAATACTTCTCTGACTCTTCCTGGCCTCAGATAACCTTGAGTAGATAAACAGTGTGTGATGGTTAGGTTTATGTATCAACTTGGCTAGCCTACAGTACCCAGTTTATTTAATCAAACTACTCTAGGTGTTGCTGTGAAGGTATTTTGTAGGTGGAGTTAAGATCTACAATCAATTGGCTTTAACTAAAGATTATCTTCAATAATATGGGTGAGCCTTATCCAGTTGAAAGACCTTCCTTGACATTTCTCAGGAAAGAAAAATTCTGCCTCAACACTGTACCATCAGCTCCTATCCAGTATCCAGCACGCGGGCCTGCCCTACAGAATTTGGCCTTGCAGCCCTCACAATCATATAAGCCAATTCCTTGAAATAAAGAGGACCCTGGAGAACTCTGAGTAATGCGCAATGTTTTCCTTTCTCTTCCTTCCTTTCTTCCTTCCTTCCTTCCCTTCTTTCCTTCCTTTTCTCCCTCAAATCCAAAAAAAACAAACTTCATGATTATCCTTTCTGGAAACACTAGTAGTTGCTACACATAATATCAACAATGAAAAACCAGTAACTTAGCAATTGGTAGTGGAATTCTCCTTTAGACAGAAAGATTGATATCTTATTTTCCATTTAGTGAAACGAGGAACTAAAAGTGTATTACTTTTCTTTACTACAATATATAACGGAAGTATTTACTTGGTGCTCACAATGCTAATTCTGATGTCAACCGATACATACATTAAGAAACTGGTTTGTCAAGCACAGACAACATACGGTTTTCTTTTTATTTCTTTTTGAGGAGATGGAAAGAAAGATGGAAATAAATCTAAAAGTAAAAATTCACATAAATGTTGCTAAGTGTGTCAACAGTATTTTGGTGATGTCCCCATGGGTGATAGAAAGGTAAAATGGGTTCCACAGGTCAAGGGCTGCATTATGACTGATGACATGTAGGCTTCTGAGCTCAATTCTCATGTTATCCTGGGTCCTGTGCAAGAGAGGAAAGACTCCTGACTCATGTTACCAGGTTCTTGGGCAACTCTGCATACTCTGAAGTTCTTGGTGACATGCACTGGTTGGGATTGGGATGGCTCTGGGAAACCCTTGACTGATCAAGAAATCCTTTCCATTCCTTCATTAAGTGCTCAGAAGTAATAGCAGGTCATTCATGACCTGGAGTCCAATTTTCAGATCATGGTTTGGTCTACCTTTCTTGTATGATCCCTGACTGAATGAAAATAATAGCCCCAAGAACTTGCCTAATAACTGGACTTTTGAGCTTGTTAATACCTGTGTGGTACCCAAGTTTATTTTAGGGGAACCTTGCAGTAGCATTGAGGTTACACTGAAGTGAGGATGTGTGGGTCAGAAAGCACCAAAACCAGCATGCAAAATCCAAAGCCAAGACTGGGCTATTGAAACTCTGTTAGCTCACCTCTACTGTCTGGAGGTCAATTACACCTCGCTCTGCTCCATAATGTCAATGTAAGTTAAAACTCATATTATTTCAAATCACATCATGAAATATTTATTCCAAGTATGGTTAATACTCATTATATTTCATATTACAAAGTACTTACTATTGTGATGACACAACTGTATTCTTAAATGCTACATGGGTACCACACAAGTAATTCAAAATTCATGTTTATATCTACCTGCGGTGCCTAGAACAATGATGCTACACGATTGCTGAACGTATATATGGACGGATAGATGGATAAATGGATGGATAGACCAATTAATGAATGCTCTGTGATCTGAGGCCTGAAGATGTGTTCCACAAAGTTCCAAAAAGGGCAGACAGCACAATCAAGGAATACAAAAATCTACTGTTAGGTACAAAATTGTTTCTAGAGGAGAGATTCTGGAAAAGCAGAGATTGGAAATCACCAACTCCATATGTGCTTTATCATGCTATTTAAATCTGCATGATCAGGAGGCTAACACTTTTTAGACAACCACATACAAAAGTTTTTTTTTAAAAAAGGCAGTCTTCTTTTGTCCTTCCTTTGTAGCTATTTGGAAAGAGGAGGATAATGATCAAAAGACCTGCAAAAAATACGATTTGGTATTTCAAAGGTTGTGGGCTATTATGTGACACAAGCTGAAGTATCATACAGAAAATGACTACCTTCTGAATTGCTTGGGATGCTCAAAACTCTGGACAGAAAAATAGAATACCACTGTTTGTTATAAGAACAGTTAGAGAAGAAGAAGAGAAATCCAGCTTTTCATACATTCAAATTTCCTTTGCTAACAAAGGACAGCCCCCTTTAAGGAAAGCTTTGGGGACAGAACATAAATAAATGGCATGAGCAGCTGCTTATCTATCTAAGAAGGTCGGGTGTCTCTTACGCCACTTACAGATTTTAAAACCATGTTGTCGTTCTTTGATCATGGCCGTCACTGGAGAATATGATTGAAATTTTAATTATTAAGTAGAAAGAATTGTACAGCACTTTCATCGGGCGTCTGGTGTGCCTGGAGTGACAGGCCTTCAGCACAGCTGATGAGAACTTGGAATCGTGTTATCACAGCCCTGTGACCCCCGCCGAGGTGGAGGCAGCAGTCTGCCTGCCTCCTACAGGCTGTCTGTCTCCTAAAATGTCTGCACGCTGTTTACTGCAGAGCCAGTGTTTGGACCAAATGCTCAGTAATGTGCAAACATCAATTATTTCCTTCCTGTATTTCAATGAAGTATGATTACCCTTGATTTAATAGCAAAGGAGCATTTCCAAGGCGAGAAACATTTCATCCATTATGCACAAAGGTTATGCTTAAAATATATGTTTGTTTTCTCTTTCTTCTACAGAGCAATGGGCACGAAATTTATTAGCTTCGTGCTTACTGTGACAGTAACTCCACGTCTGCTGAGTTCTGCCCTGTCTGTAGCGCAGCGGACTGGGTAGGCAGGCTTATCAAAGCAGAAAAACTGCCAGAAATGTGTAAAATTGTGGGAAAGAGAGGAGCCCACAGTTACTATGACTCATAAGGTACTTTGGCCTAAACCTTATAATCACCAAAGGCCATGCTGGTGTCTTTTTAAAGCTACAGTAAATATTATTTTGATAGCCTCAAATCCCTTCATCGTATCTAAGGGGAAAGGGGGGAGGAAAACAAGAACCATATGCCCACCACCAGGAGGGACTTTAAGGTAAGGCTGAACTTTCTAGAGCTGGCAAGCACCTCCTTTGCTCTGATAATGTCACCTGCAGCCCATGGCCTGGTAGGGGCCTGGAGGCCAAGGGAAGCCACTTGTAGAAGTGGTGTGTCTGCTCCTGCCCTAGGTGACTGCTGCTTGCTTTGCAGATAAGATTTGCATCTCAGGCTAATTCCACTGGAAACCCAGCCACACTTGATAGTAGGTGTGTTTGTGGGGTTCTCTTCCTGCCAGTTTGCAACCTACAGGAAATGCTGTATTCACTCTCTTAATCATGAGAATATTCTCAGAAACACACTTGAGGTGACTATTAATTCCAGCATATAGTATAAATTAAATGATCTATTTGGCTTTAGGCTTTTTTTTTTTTTTTGAGACAGTCCAAGCTATGCACCTGCTGGAATAAATCAGGGGTCTGTCTTCAAATGGAGCCAACATTTATTAGTGGAATGCAGGTTGTGAGAAGGATGGAATTTCCTGGTTCCTCTGACCTCTTTATAGGAATGCCCAGAACTTCTGGCCGGCAGGGGACCGGGGACTTCCTGAGCCCCAGCCTATCATTGATCCACCCTTGCTTGTCTGCCCTGGAACTCCATCATAAACAAGAATTCTTTCCTGATTTTCTCAACTCTGTTTAGAACTTTCTACTTATAGGTAGGTTTCTTCAGGGTTATAGGAAACTGGCTAATGTGGTAGCTTTTGCTACAATTATAATGGTTAAGTTGAGTTTTATCTTTGCCTCCTCCTTCACAGCTTAACAAGGGCTTTCAATAAGTTACCCCCTAAGGAGCATTTAAGGTCCAGAATTGGGTCAGGGGAAATAATTATATTGAAAGCAAATTTCTTGGTGCTGCTTCCATTATTCTGTGTAGACAGGATAATGGCTGTTGACCTTTTGGGAAGGATGTATTTATCCACCCAACCATATCCTCCCCTTTCCTCAATTCAACCATATAGCCATCGAATTATTCAGCTTTTGTTGTGTACCCATCGGGTGCAGCAGGCAAAGCGTAGGAATAGTAGAAACAAATATGAAAAACACTGATTTTTCCCTCAAGATGTTGCCTGCTTAGGAGATTTGGAGGACAGATTTGAAGGTAGTACAACCAAAGTTTATGATAAAACGGTGATTTGTGCTGTTTATGAAGTTGCAGTGGTTGCAGTGAAAAAACGATTTGTGTCTGAGTGAGGAGGGCTTGGTGGGAACTGTGTTTACAGAGGAGAGTGACTTTGACCAAGATCTTGAAGAATGAACTGTCTATTATTTGGGAATAATGGGCAAAGGAGGTGTAATGCCCCTCTGGGTGGTTTTAGGTCCAACTAGACACTGAGATCATCAGACTATAATGGGCCACATTTGGCACTGGATTCACGTAGAAGGATGTAGGACAGGAAACAGCGTGCCAGCAGGGAGTGTCAGAGAACATTTCTTTGAACCCCAATGACCACTAAGGTTTGGGGAACCAGGTCACATTATTGAGTGAGGTGGTCAACCTGGGATAGCTCCAGGTCCCAAATGTGCTGGTAAGAGTTCCACAGACATAACTTCAACCTACAGGAGGTACAGCTTCTACCCCCATGAGCATGACTTCTAGGGAAGTCCACAGCTATGGCTTTTCCCAGGCATTTACAGTTCATTCGCAGTCCTAGCTGTCAAGATTCAATGTACCAATCAGGAGTCATTTTTTTTTATCATCAGTACTTGCTGATTATTAGCTCAATAAATATTCCACCTTCCTTGGGTTTCCTGGGAACAGAACTGAAGGTCAAATTTGCCCTCAGAGAAGGAGAAAGAATTTTGCTAGTCGGTGGCTCAGAGGAAGGAGCAGTATGTGCAGAGGTCTGGGAGTCTGAAAGAACACAGTGAGCTCCAGAACTGGAAATGGTTCAGTCTGAGTTAAAGACAAGGCATTGTTTGAGATGAGAGGAATGGTGGAAGAGGAGGAGAGGTGGGAGATGGGGCAGAGGGTAGAGGGCCCAGGAAACAAACCAGACCATACTCAGGAGCTTAGAGTTTTACCCTATTGGGAATCACTGCATGGGTTGTGTTATGTTCATACGTGTATGGCAGTGATATAAAGGATGGATTAGCGGGGAAACGCATTGCAGGCAGGAAGAGAGTAGGTTGTTACAGAGTTGAGGCAAAGGATAAGGGGACACTCAGTTACAGGAAAGAGGAGATGGATGTAAGAAACATTTACTGGGGGAATCAATCAGTGATCAATCAGCTCCTGGGGATAAGAGCCTGGAATACACCCATGGATGATGACACGTGCCACTCACTGCAAAGAGTGAGTAAGACGGTAGGGCAGGTTTGCATGGGGGTGTTGAAAGAGGGGTGAAAATGAGTTTAAATATTGATATTTTGCATTTGACATGCTTATGAGACTTCCAACTAGAGATACCCAGTAGGGAATTTGAAGCATCATCCTTCGACTCAAGAGAGTGATCTCACCAGAGAGACAGACTTGGGGTATGCCAACTACAGACGGGAATCAGAACCACAGAAATACAGGAGATAGCCCAAAGGAGGACTTGGTGTGAGAAATGTGAAGGACCAAGGATGGTTCCCTTGAAAACACCATAGTTAAAGGACAGATAGAAGAGGAGCTTATGATGTAGACGGTGAAGATGCCATTGAAAGAGGGCCGGAAAGGCAAATGAGAAGGGTACCACAGAAGCTGGAGGAGGAGGGAGCAGTCAACAGTATCAAAGATGGCAGAGGCAGCAATGAGGTGGGCATGTACACAGCGAGGATCTAAACAAACATGATTTGTCTTATTTTCTTCATCTTTGCATCTGTAGACTGTCTCCTGGTATAATCAAAGTCTAGTCTATCTAGAGAGATCAGATCTAAAGTGGGCCCAAAGTCATTTATATTCAACAACTTTACTATACCGCATTCTCTTAATTCTAATCACAATGCCTAGTAAAGACCAGATTTCCAGCTATCTCTGGTTTATAAGCAGGCATTTTTTCTGCCGGAATACCAGAAGAGGAGGTATTTTAGGGCCTGATTTGGTATTCAGTTAATATTGTAGCACATGCTCCTCCATCACCTAGAAGCTAATGACTATCTAAATTAGTTATATGGCCCAAAGCAAAGATAAGGTGGTTAGTATGTTTGACCAGTCATTAAAGTCTTTCTGGAAAAATATCCTCTCAAGTGAAATGACGCCACAATGTTCTATCAGCAGTATAGCTAACCCTTATTAAAAGGGCTACTTTGAATGTCTCCCCAGGGTAATTCTATAAAAAAAGAATCAAAATTTAATATGTCGTTAGCAGAGGCTGACTTGCTGAAAAATAAGCTGAATTAGTTGAGAATTGCTGCTAAAACATTCTGTAGCTGGCAAATATTACTCTGATTCTCTAGAGAATGGTAGCAATAAAAACACATGCAGAATATGTTTTGCATCCCTAAGTTGGCGCGCTTGAAATAATCAATGAGTTTTGTTCAAAACTGACTTCATATCTCTTGTTCACAAAGACCATAGCCTGAGGCTGATAATATGTCCTATTTCCTCAGAATTCTTTTGCTTGATTTGTTAGGTAAAGCACTTACGATAAACAAGGGATACACAGATGTTAGAAGTCCTGGGTAGAGTAGATGACTACAGACTAGAAGTACCGAGAAAGGCATAGAGATGAGTACTTGTATAAATAATACATGAAGAAAAAAGTGCCTAATGAGAATTATGGGTAACTGAGCCCTAAGGAGTTCAAGGTCAGAGTGAGCACCCTGGCTGGAAAGGTCAGTGAAAAATTATTGGAGAAGGTGGCGTGTTGTGTTCAACAGAACTGGCCCTGAGGCATCCAGCTTCAGCAGCGCCTCTGGAAGGTGACTGCCAGGTCAGTGCCACCTTCAGCTGTTGCCTCCCCTGACCTCTCCTCTCCCTGTTACCAAGGATGCCAAAACTTCCTCAGCTTTCAGAATCGTTATTCTTAGGTTCTGCCTGGCTTCTCCTTCCTGACCACATCCCTGCCTAATCTACTGTATAATTACGTTTCCCAGAGGTCAGCTGAGTCCAAGCAGATATTAGAAATCCTAAATTGACCATTTAATCCAGTCTCTCCTTGATCTTGGACAGACCACACTTAGGATCTGGTAACACTTTCTGAAGACACCAACTACCAAAGGTCTGAAGGATCTTTGGATCAACCTGCATGACCCCTACTAGGTGCTTTTGCTGACCATTTTGGTATTCAGACATAGACTATTCCAATTTCTCAGTCCTTACGGGCTGAAACTTTACGGTTAAAGACCAAATGTTTGTGATCTCTTAGAAAGCTCTTCAAGTCATTGACTGGAGCACTGGGGAATATGTAAAAAGTGGCAGCAATAGAAACAACAGTTTTAGAAGGTCAACCATCATTCATATAGACAAGACCTGCTTACATGGGACCTCCTTCACGCTGTGGCATCTCAGGGCTCCGCTGACAATGCTCCTGGGGGTGCTCACTTATGGCTGCAGCTGACCTTGAGTGGGGACATGTTTTCTGGCTTGCTTCTCTTGGTAGTGATGACTTTTTAACATTAGGATCTTCTTTTATCATCTCACAGCTGATCTACAGTTTCACAGTGACAGATGCTAGTCTGCTGGAGATGAAGTGTCAGCTTTTGTCTATTTGAAAATGTCTTTTTTTTTTAGCCTTTATTTTGAGAGATTTTTTCCTAGATATAGAATTTTAGTACGGCAATTTATTCTTTCAATATTTTAAAGATGCCATTTGGTTGTTTCCTGGCTTCTGTTATTTTGACGCAGAAATCAACCCGCATTCTCATCATTGTTCCCCTATATAAAACATCTTTTTTTTTTCCTCTGGTAGTACTTAAAATTATCTCTTTATCTTGGGTTTTCAGCATTTGACTATGATTTGTATACATATGGTTTTCTTTGTGTCGATCCTGCTTGCGATTCACTGTGCTTTGAGGATCTGTGGTTTGATGTTTTTCATCAATTTTGGAAAAATTTCCACCATTATTCCTTTAACTATTTCTTCTACCCCATTCTGTCTTTTGTTTCCTGCTTGGATCCCAATTACATGTATGTTGGACTGTTTGATGTTGTCTTGAAGGTCTTGGCTGCTTTGTTTGACTTTCATCACTTTTTTACACTTTGTATTTAAATAGTTCGACCTCTATTCAAGATCACTGATTCTCTCCTCTGCACTTCATCTTGTGTTAACTTCTTGAAAGGCTCGGTCAATCCTGATAACATATTTTTTATTTCTAGCATTTCCAATTGGTTCTTTTTCATAGTTTCCATCTCTCTGCTGAAATTTCCTATTTAAACAAAGTTTCCATCATTTAACATATATGTTTTAGAATATTTATCAGAGTTATTTTCCAATCTCTGTCTAATAACGCTCATTCCCATGGTTGGTTCTACTTCTATTGACTATTTCCTCTATGGACAGTGGATCACATTTTCTTGCTTCTTTGCATTTTGAATAATTTTTTAATTGTATGCTAGACATTGTGTGTAAAAAACCAGTAGAGATCAAATTAAATAACATTTATTCCCAGGACAGGGCATGCCTCTTTTCCTTTCAAACCGTTAGTGTGGAGTGCTGAATCAATGTAATCTGTAATTGAGGTGGACCTGGGCTTTGTTGCAGCTTTAGCTAGAGTCAGTTCACCACTCATTTCAAATGTTTTTGTTTGTTTTTGTTGAGGAAGATTGGCCCTGAGCTAACATCTGTGCCCATCTTCCTCTATTTTATATGTGGGATGCCTGCCACAGCATGGCTTGATAATTAATGTGTAGATCTGCGCCCAGGATCTGAACCAGTGAACCCTGGGCTGCCAAAGTGGAGCACGCAAACTTAACCACTACGCCACTAGGCCAGCTCCCATTTCAAATGTTTTGAGGGAAGGATCAGGCCTCTTCCTAAAGCAGGACTTTGAATTTCTATGGTGAGACTTCAGAAATCTCTTTATTCTTTATAGCCTACACTTCAGCTTTCCTAATCACAGGAAATCTCTTCCTGCTTTAAGCCTGGATGCCAGAATTTTTGGTCACTATATAGAATTCCCTTTGCTCCTGTGTACTGTTCCCAGCTTTCTGTGCCACAGAAGATCTCTATACACTTTGCTACCCTGGTCCAGCCTCTGAAGGGCCACTGCAGGGCACTCAGTGAAGGGCTAGGCTATGCATAGGTATTTCTCTCAGCTCTCCGGCTCTGCCCCTGACATTTGGAAGCTGTCGCCTTGCACTCTGTGGAGACCTGGCATGTCTGGTAGGGATGTCTCTTAGTTTTCCTGCTCGGTCTCCAGTCTTTGGCACACCCATTCCTGACAAGTTCAGATTCATGAACCCATGAGTTCACGGCTGGAGCATCTTCAGATTCTACTTTGTTTCTTCAGACCACCTGTGTCTATTAAATGTCCTTTAAAAGTTCAGCTTATTTCTCTTCCTCTCTGGCAGATTTCTCCTTTTCCTATTGCCTGGCCAGGGTTGAAAGTCGTTTTTTCGTCTCCTAAGAAGTGCTTGTCAATTTTAGTTATTTTGCTCATTTAGTTTTCTTTTCAATCGCAGATCTCTGATGAGTTGAAAAAAATCCCTGCAAATATATATCCTGTTTGACTTGTTCTTTTTGTTATGGTGGGAATCTAGAAAATATTTCTAAGTTTTCTTCTTCAGTTTACTAGTTCCTATTTTTGCACTCATCCACTCTGATCTGTTTAGGCAGAAGCTTAAACAATTCTGTTTACTCAACTAACTTAGAGGCTGTGTATATTAGGATTTGAAAGTGCGGTTTGCATATTGAAAGATAAGCCAGTACATCTCTGGGATGTGCCGTCCTTTCTGGTGAGGAACACTCTCCAAGTAAGATGAAGTCTAATCTTGAAGAAACAGGCAGCCATATTGCTATCGCAGACATCTACATGTAACACACAGCAATACAAAGATCCCAAGGACGGGCTTTCTGCCTAGTGATCAATAGATTTATTTTAAAGCTATCAAGTACAGTATGAAACAGAGAAGAATCTTAGGGTCCTCTCAGCAAGAATGTGTTTCTCAGTCTTATGTACAAGCTGCTTCCTTTCTCCGACACTGAAGCAAAGCTGGATAATGCTGGGTTTTATTCTGCTGTTTCTGGTGGTAGGAGTAAAGTATTCTTTTCAGGGCACAGGAATGGAACAGACTCAAGAGACACAGATCTGGAGCTTCTGTCCAGATCAGAGATCTCATATGCAAGCCAGCCTTCTCTCTGCAACATGGTCTATGTCCCAGAAACCACACTTGTTTGCTTGTCACTGATCTCATTTTTCTTCCCCCTCGATGTTGCCTCTGGATTGAGAAGCCTTTCTCATTACTGCTCATCAGTGTCCTGCTGCTGAGGAAACCATTTGTGCTGATAAATAGCTGCCTTTTTAAATGTACTTGGAAAACGACATTTGAGAGAGACTTCTTCCATCTATGCCATTTACTTTTGACTATAATTCATTTATTCATTTATCAATAAATATTATTAAAAGCAGGATATGTGCCTGGCAATGTCCTAGGCATTTAATACAGACATAGATGTTGAGGACACAGTTCCAGCCCACAGGGAACATAAATTATTGACTTCAGATGAGTTCAGTTCAACATACATTTTCCAAGTTCTCATACATGCTGGGCATATGGCATAATGATTAGTCAGACAGACTGCTCTCCATAGGCTTATAGGCCAATGGGGAAGACATAAAAATAGTTTCCATATAGCGCTTTAAAGTGAAGATTGTTACGGAATGCAGACTGGAAGGTCTGAACCTAATCTGGGGATACAGGTAAGGCTTTCTGGCAATGATGATGCTCGAAATGGGTTTTGAAGGATGTGTAGGAGCCAGACTGCTAATGCCTACTCAATATCCATGCTGCTCTCCTTCCTCAATTACCCAACTTCAACAATGTGCCCACTGAAAAACTACTTTTCCCAGCCATACTTGCACTAGGGCTGGCCAATGGCCTATAAGCAGAAGGTTTTGGCGGGGCTTTCAGAAAGCTGCGTGCTCAGAGATGGTTTAGAAAGAACTAGCCTGGGTCCCTGGTGACCATGAAGGTCCCATGCTGGCCTAAATTTCATATGCCAGCCTTCTACTATGTGAGAGGAATAAACTTCTATTCCTTATGACTCCTCTACCCTCCCCTTTTTTCCCCCAGCCAAACCTAATCATAAACCTAAAACTGATGTACTAGGTGAAGTGAGGATGGGGAAAGACAGAAGGTGGTAGGTATGGGAGGGATGGTCTATGAAGAGAGTTCTGGATAAGCCAAGGCTCAGAGCTATGACAAGCAGTGTGGGCACCCCTTGAGTATGATGTGGGAGCTGCAGCATGGTGGGAAATGAGACTGGAGTGGTGGGTGGAATGGCCTCTCATGTTGTGCTAAAGAATGTGGGCTTTACTCTGTAGGCTGGTGGAGGTGGTATGAGGATCAGTCTTCATATAAGAAAATCAATCTGGGAGGAGTAGAGAGAATAGATTTAGGAGGGGCTTGATATTCATGCGATAGATTACTATACAGCAAGAAAAAGTGCACACCTATTAAATTCATGCAACCATGTGTTTGCATACCTCAGGAATTATGGTGAGCACAAGAAGCCAGACAAAAAAGAGTGTCTACTACATTTTTTAGAAGTTCAAACACAGGCAAAAGTAACTGATGGTGATAGAAATCAGAATAGTGGTTATATCTTACTGGGAAGATACATGAAAGAGCCTTCTGGGATGCTGTCAATGCTTGATTATTAGATATCATACACTGAGTTCATTATACATTTATGTTCTTGTGGGAAGGGGATGAGTGGAAGAGAGGGACACTGTTAGTCAACAGGCATCTTAGTTCAACTGCTCCCCATTCTGTGCACTTGAAAGTGTTATATATAAGTATGCCTGTACCCACCTGGCAATGCCTGTAGGAGTAATGGGACTGTTATTACCAGAATAAACACAAGACCTCCAGACAAGAAATCTTTAATCTATTTCTACACCTCCCCCTCCCCCCCCAAAAAAAACAGAGGCAAGGGAAGGATTTTCATGTTGGAAAGTTAAAAAAAAAATTACTTATTGTAGTTTTGTCAAAAAAGGGAAACTGAGATAGAGTAAGTTCTGAATTGGAAGCCAGGGTTCTGGATTGACTGTCTTGTAGTTGTGCAGAATTAGATCGAATGGAGGAGCGAGTGGATTCCAGAGGTTAGAGGCTGGGGTCTAAAGAGCCAATACAGGAACAAGCAAGAATTGGCTCCATAGTTGGACTCCACACCTGCTTTATTTCAGTGACTCCACTGGAGGGTTACGTGTTATATGTTGTCCTTGTTGGCTGTCATTGACTATGGCTGCCACCAAAGACGACAGGCTAGACTGGTATTTTTGTCTTGGCGACTCTAGGGAGGCTGATGGAGTCCAGAGGAGGGAAGAGGCTTCATTCCTAAGAATGAATAAGGCAGAACTTCCAGACTCACTAGGAGGCAGCATCAAAGGAAGGAGTTTTCAAACTGTTGACATCGCTCGCCACTCCCTATGGTCTTGTGGTTCGCAAAGACTAAACCCTAAACAAATCACTGAGTGTTTCTATAACCTTGGTTGAACCATCAACCACAATGAACACAGTTTCCATTAAATAGCAGGGGTACCTCAATTCATGATATACATGTCTAAAATATATTTAGAAATAATTGGAACATTTAAGATATTCTATTCATTAGTATTTTAAATACTATAGACAAAAATAATTAGAGGCAATTATTTGCAGAACTCCTGTAACACTCCTTGTGTTAAATAAAGAATCTTTGGGCAGCCTAAGTAACCACCCTCTGATTTAGTGTTTTGTCTCTAATTTCCTTTTTTATTCTGTCTCTTCCAGACTGTATTATAGTGTTTTGGTTGTAACTAGACTTGAGTCCTCTGTCTTAACTCCACTTTATACTCATCCCTCCTTCATTGACATAAGATTATTAAAATGTTTAGGAATTAAGATAAAAATATGTTCACTCCTTACTGAAATCTGGCCAATGTCATCTATGATTCTGTCAACATTCAGGTTTCAGCAAGGCCAAAGTTTACATGAGAGGTCACCACCCTCCTTCCCTCTCATCCATGGCCTATGGATTACAGGGTTATTTATGTCTAATGAAGCCTACTGGAAGGACCCAGCCTTGGGATACTCATGTATGTTCCTCTCAAGGAACAGGAAACGGATGCACAGTGTTTACTTATTTATTTGTTTAAAGTTGTTTGTGTGGTTATAGTTTAGCTCACTGTCAATCTAGACATCACTCTAGAATAGCTCCGTCCTTCCCACGTGACACACCAAACACTCATTTTGTTAATTGATAGAGCTGACTACAACTAAAGCCACTTCCTTTTACATCAAGACCTAGTGGTATACAAATGGGATCACCTCACTGGCCAGGTAAAATTGCTTGATGTGTTTTTCCAATGATTCCTCACCAAAACGCTACCAAATAGTCAGAAATTGACGTTGATAGGATGATGAACTTGTTTCTATATGATCTTGAATTGGAAGGTATGTTGAAAACAGAATCCAGACACAAAAGCATCCCCAGCAACCTGAAATCATGGGCTAATCTAACAGATTAACAGAACAAATTTTTATAGAGCAGAATAAATCCCAACACTAGAATGTATGTAACAGCTACACTGACTATGGGAGCTATGGCTTAGCAGTAGCTGCGTAATAAAGAGAATTAATAGCATAATGTGGCTACAAAAAAAGAAACTAAACATAGGTAACATTAATAGAAACATAAAGCACAGAAGGAAGGAATGGATAGTTTTCCTTTGTTGTGCTGTGGGAAGACCTCACCTGCATCCATGTAATTTTAACATCAACTTTGGGAGACATTAAAAAATATTGAGGCCTATGGAGAAGTTCCCTCTCCTATGAGAAATTTTCAAAAACTTAATCTAATATTTTTAGAGTGTTAAAAAGAAAGGATATATGTATGTCTGTTTGGACAAGGGTGGTAATAGTCTGTAGACAGTAATGGATGCCACGAGGCGCAAACATGTTTCTTATTTTCACAGCAGGACTGAGGTTTTCTGAGTACTCCAGGATAATAGAAGGAGGTTGAGTTTAGCTGGATATAAAGAAAAACATTTTAATAATTAGAATTGTTTAAATGGAACAAACACCTTTAGAGGAGAATGAGTCTTAATTGAAGAAGGTGTTGGGGTTTAAAGAAACCCAATAAATGGCATCCAGGGTCCCCGTCTGAGTTTGAAAAGAAAGGAGAGGCAGGTGGAGTGGTGTCTTACGTAAGATACAGTGAGGCTGGAGGACATGACTTATGCGTGTGAACTAGTGGTTTCCTAACAGTGAATTCCAGAACCGTGAAAACTACCCATCAAGCATAGGCAGAGCTAGACTTCCTGGAAAAACAGCAGAACTCATCGTCTCTGTGGAGTGTCTGCTCCAAGACAAAACTGGGAGCAGCATGAGAAGCTTACTCTTTCCAAAGTTACCAGTAAGTCACCCCACCTCTCCCATGGGACAACGGATTTGAGTTATGGCGCCATCATTTATTTGCACCATGTAAGCTTGGGCAGTCACATGAAACATACATTAGCTGCTCCATGGAAGTGCCCAGCACAGTGCCTGGTGCACAGCGAACTCTCAATAACCCTTTGCTGGGTAGAGGTCCAACAGCTATCCTCCCTCCATTTATCCTTCCTCCTCCAACTGCACATTGAGTCTCTTATTTCCTATGGCATTGCAGGCTGTTAATGGGAGTCCATGGAGTTCGTGAACTTGAATGGAAAAAAAATCACACATTTAATTTCACTAAATTCTACTTGAAATTGAGCATTTAAAAAAATTACGAACGCAAGCAAAAATATCAGTATTGGTGGTATCTGTGACTTCGTCACAAATACGAATCACAGGTATTTTCATACCATATTGGAGTTGCTGCAGATAGCTTGAAATATCATTGATGGTCATTATTACTTAATTTGCAGCAGAATGAATGTCATTGCTGTCATCCTGGCTACTTGTATGATGTAGCTGCACACTGTGCACAAAGGCAGGAGTCATCTCTTCCCACAGTGGTGGCCCAGACACACAGGCTGCGTTCCAGTATTTTCATCTGCAGTTGTTTCTTGATCATTATGAGAACGGAGGTGAGTCAAGGACTACTCCACAGTGCAAGGTTCTCATTCCAACTAGACAGGACTGTTCTTTGCACTGACATGTTTTTAAACAATAAGATTTAATTTTAAATTATCTATATTATACACGCATTAATTTGTTACTTTAACGCATCAATAGAGAAGCACATATTACAAATCACAAACTTAATTTTATTATTTTGATAACTGGATTTCTTTTGAATTTTATGCATTTCATTTTATGCCTTTAAAAAATATTATTCTGGGGCTGGCCCGGTGGCATGGTGGTTAGGTCCATGCGCTCTGCTTTGGCAGCCCAGGGTTTGCCCATTTGGATCCTGGGCATGGACCTATATACTGCTCATCAAGCCATGCTGTGGTGGTGTCCCACAGACAAAATAGAGGAAGACTGGCATAGATGTTAGCTCAGTGACAATCTTCCTCACCAAATAATAATAATAATAATATATATATTATTCTTAGATAATGTCTAAAGTTTTCATCAAACTGCCAAAGGTGTCCATGGCACAAAATAGCTAAGAATTCTTTATTAGGAGTTTGATATTTTATATAAGGAAAAAGAGATTCTAGGGAAGAGTTGCTGCTTCTGACACATCTGTGGAAAATCAGAATTTAAAGAATTTAGCTGTATTTGGTAATTTTCCCCTCTAAGGTCTTATTTGTGAGGTCACTATTTACAACTCTAACTAGGATATGTTTTCAAAGAGAGCATGGTTCAAAAATAGAACCCAAACACTTAAAATGCCTTTCCCTGAGAAAATCCAGATATTTGTAAGTTTCCAACTCACGTTAAAAATTTTTTTTACAGCATCAGATGCTATTGAGGGCTCCCCACTGTTGATGACAGTGATTAAAAAGGCCATTAAAAATGGCTACCAGGGAAAGGACAGTTGTAGGGAAGTGAGGGCTGCTGGGAGGCAGAAGATCCCACTGATTGTTTCCTTGGCACTTGCTGGTTAGTCACACAGTGACCGATTTCTGCAAACATCAGAAATATGCTGGAGTTAGTGTGAAATTTCGACACTCTTTGGCTCTAACTGGGACATTCCATAATTGCAATGAGATGAGACCATGCTTCACCGTCTCACACTCTCTGTGAAGAAGTGATCTAGCATGAAAAGGAAAGAAATGGAAATGGAGAGCCAGCTTATAGGAATTGCTAACAGAATAACTGGTGGGTGAGCCGAGGTGAAATGGCTTTGAAGCAAACCAACACATGCAGTTCTAATTAGGCAGTAAGACTGGTGAGGAAGCGAGCTTTACGTCTGTTAATTAACTTGGATGATGTTGGATGGCGAGGTAACCTGAGGAAAAGCCAAGAGCACTTGGCTCACCCATGTGGTTAATTATTAGGGAACATTGTTCTTCTGGAATTTCCTACCTAGCATTTTAAAAAGAGATTATTTCGCTTTAAGAGTGTTGAAAACATTAAGTGATACTTCTTGCAGGCTATTGGCAGTTTGTATCGGGGGTGAAAAAACGGTTGGGAATTTTATTTAGTACGAGGTTAATGAAGAAAGGTTATGAAGATGGTTTCCTTTAATTTAGTTGCAGCATAGTAGAAGAAATTTACTTTAACTTTATTTGTGGGGATGATCACAGACAATGTGAAAGGGTAAATTGCTTTGGTGTTTTTATATAGAATACTTTTAAAGATAATTTTTATTTTTCTGTATGACAAATGATAAAATATGAGAATTAGGAAAATGAAATAAGATACATCATATTACTAGAATGCATAAGCATTACTAACATGAGAAATATCTTGATAATGGCAGCAAATCCTCTGAAGAATGTTTATGCAACTTCTTCCTTATTCTCTAATATAATCTAGGAGCTTAGAAGGTGATACACTGTGACCCTTGTGAGCGGATCAAATGCAGAGGGAGAAGATGGCAACCAGTCTCCAAGAAAGAACAGTAGGAAAAGGAGCCTTAAATGGACAGATTTGTGTAAGGCATAAATAAACAACTGATTGTGCCTGAGCTGTATCACAGTGAACTGAGTCAACAAAGATAAGTTGCAACGAGTTCTGTCTCAGCTCTTCTGAGGACAATGAAATGACAGTATACATGGACAGATTAAGGACATGCTTTCCAAGGTTTGGGACATGGTTAATTTACTTACAAGTAGGATGACCATATGATTTATTGCTTAACTGCACAATTTTGAGAGTGAAAAAGAGCATAGTGGAAGGTACTCTGGAACGATAGGCATAAATCAGCCTGTCTTGGGCAAAACAAGACATGTGGTTGTCCCCACTGCTCACTTTATAGTTCCATAATTACATGTCGCTTATTCATATACATTAAGCCTCTCTATATAATACCATTGCCACTGGAATGTGAAATTAAGATATGGCAGTTATATAATTGCATTATTATTACTTATTAATAAAATAACACAAGTAGACCATATTACAAAATAAAAAATATTAATAATTACTATTGACCATTATTATACTTACATATATACTATTAATTAACTTAAAAAGTCCTTCTGAAAGAATTATTTCATTTAATCCTCAAATTAGCTTGGGAAGTGGCCTCTCCAAAAAATTCTGAATGATTTATCAGACAAACAAGTAATAAGCCTTATATAGATATACTAATGCAATGATACAGATATGGTCATTCTATAAAATAAATATTTAAGATAATCTTTAATGATTAGGAAGAGGACTTTATTTCTGTTAGCGTAGTCTAAGAAAATAACCAGATAAATACAAAGAACTTTATGTGCAAGAATATTTTTTATAATGTTGCTTATAACGGCAAAAAAATGGAAAGCTCATCCATAGGTAGTTCATTCAACAAGTTATGATACATTCATAAAATGGAACACTATAAAGCAATTAAAACAATTTATATAGAGAATGCAACAATTTTGGTGCAAAAGAAAAAAACATATGTATTTGCTTATATATGTGTAGAGTATTTCTGGAATGATAAAAACTGCTAAGTGGTTACCTCTAGGTCCTGTCAATGGGGACTGGAAGACATGGGTAACAAATTCTTACATATTTCACAAGATTGTGCATCAGGTGGTTATCACAAGGGTGACATTTTAAAAATGATGTTATTTAAACTATATTTATTATGCACATGTCCATGATGTAGCATTTAATAAAACATGTAAAAATTAATATGTATAATAATACTAACACTGGGGCTGGCCCAGTGGCCGAGTGGTTAAGTTTGCATGCTCTGCTCCAGCAGTCCAGGGTTTGAAGGTTTGCCCTGGGTGCAGACTTATGCGCCACTCATCATGCCATGTTGTGGTCGCGAGCTACATACAAAATAGAGGAAGATTGTCACAGATGTTAGCTGAGGGGGCAATCTTCCTCACCAAAAAAAAAAAAGCCTCCCAAAAATACTAACACAAAATGTTTTCAAGTGTGAGTATGTACCCTAGAATGTCTAGAAAGACAAAAAAGTAATCGTGAGTAGTGAGATTACTACTGATTTTACTACTTTGTATGTTAATTTTATACTTTTTCACCTTGTTCAGATGTGTTATAATAATACATTTATATTTTACAATCAGAAAATGAACAGCAATGCCATTTCAGTTTCGAGAAAGTATAATGAAGGAGTCAGCAACGCTGGTTTCAGTGTTTCAGTTCTATGGCGAAGAATTTAATCGTGATGCGGTGATGTTAACTTTCTCGGCATATGCTCCATCCCCAGGGAAGATGACAGTCAAAGAAATTCTCAAACTTGTTGCAAAATAGGAGAATTAAGGACTTCTTTTAAAAGATAAATTATTTTACTTTCAGATAATTTGGTTTGGTTTTAGGAGAAATTTGAGATCTTAAAATTGACTCCTCGAAAGGGTGGATTGCAAAGAGCAGGTGCCAGTAGGCACCCCACATTTTGTGACTAACTACTTCAGCTCCCTGCTTTCCAGGTAAAGGAGGGAAACTTCTATCCCCTTGAAGTTAGTCAAGGCCATATGGTTTGCTCTGGATAAAAAAGTGTGAATAGAAGTGACAAGTGACAAGCGTCATTTGTGGGTGGGAGCTTTAAGGAAAGTGTACAGTTCTTTCTGTTCTCTTCCCTTTGGTGTGGAGATTATGGAAGTTCATGTTAAAGTGAGCGTCCTTCACCCTGGGTCCCTGTGTGACTAGGATGTGCAGAGCATCCTTCGGACGTGCACTTGACACGTAGCACGAACAAGATACAGACTTTGGTTGTGTTAATCCACTGAGATTTTGGAGAATTTATTGTCACTGCAGCATAACCTAGCTTATCCTGACTATGTAATTTGTGGAGCCCAGGGCAAAATGAAAATACAGAATTCCTTGTTCAACAATTATTTAGCATTTTGAGATGGTAATGACAGAACATTAAACCACATGGGGGCTCTCTGAGCACAGGTCACATGCCAATGAAGCCAACCTGATTTTCCCATTTCACTGTCACAACAATCCTAGGAAATGAGTCTTAATCCCCTTATTTCACATCTGAGGAATCAGAGAGCTTAAGCAGCTTGCTTACATCCATAGAGTTGGTAAATGTCAGAAACAGAATCTAATCCTGGTATTATTAACATTGTTATAGGGCTTCTTTTGTAGGTTGATGGATCTGGACTTTAGGGCACAAGGAGCCAAGTATCCCATTACAGGAAGCAGGTGAGACTTATAAAATATTGAATCATTTGTAGAAAACCACTGGCCCAGCACCTTCAATAGAAGGGAAGAAAAGAGTTAAAGCCTAACTCATTACATACTAAGTGAATGGGTTCTTTCGCCAAAAAGCATAATTAGTAATTTCAATCCTTTATCTGAAATACCTGAATCAGCACGTGCTGAAGAGTATCAATAAAGAAAAGCTGGCATAGCTTTTAATTTCATTGCTATAAGTCATGAGCATTAGAGAAACCGTTTTCACAAGCAATGTGCTAACAACCACTTGGTAACTGGAAACAAAAGCTGATGGTTCAGCTTTCTCCATGGTAACTAGACACAGGAAAGAACAATCTAGAACAAGTGAGGGGGAGCCCTGGCAGACGGAATGGAGGCCATTTGCTCCATTTGAGCAGTGGTGTGAAGAAGTGGTCATCCCCGCCCTTCAACTTTGTAAATCACCAAGAATATTTGAAAATGCAAGTCAAGACAGTGTCTTGAATTAAATACATTCATACCACTGTCGAAATATTTTGTATGTGTTCCTTAAAAGTGATCCAAAACGCATAAAAGCTATTGCTAGAAAAAAGCTCAGCCAATTAAAATCGCGTGGTTTTTCTTTGAGAATTCCTATCACCCCTCCCACCTAATGTTTCCTCTACTTTACCCCTCGGAAGGAAGCAGTCACGGGGTACAGAGGCTTCAGGAAAGGTAGAGAAAAGAAAATTTGGCTCAAAAAGAGTGTAGGTAGTGAATTTGGTAATAAAAAATAGGCAGCTGTTATTTAATTATGGGTTTTAAGACCTGAAATCTCAGCATTCGATTTGATCTCTATATTATTGTTCTTCATTGGTTGTGACCTAGAACACATTAGTGAAAGAGTGTAAATCCTGTGTCAATTTCTTCTCTTTTGATAACAACTCAGTTTGGGTAATTTTTCAAAGAAGGAAGGAGGAAGGAAGGAAAGAAGGAAAGAAACAAAGAAAGAACAGAAAGAAAGAAGGAAGGAAGAGAGGGAAGAAAGAAAAACTGAAAAGGAAAAAGAATCCAGTTTGTTACAGTTACTTTAGAAAACTAGTGTGACACTACTAAATAAATATGTTCATTGTGGAAGAAAGTGCAAAAATATCATAATTTACCGAGGATGCATTCAGCTGTCACTTAAAATGAAGAAGTAAGTGATTTTCAAAGAAATACTTTATCCCAATTAAAACTCTTAATGAACACATCCGTTTTTGAAAACTGTATATTCAAAGAAATAATAACACAGGACAAAAACATGAAGAATTTAACTCACGTTACTCAACTAGAATTCACATGAAATGATAAATTTACAGTTTTATGTCTCAAATAGTCATTTTAGGAAGTGTGTGACGTAACATTGACTTCCTATAACAACCCCTTCCTACACTTACTGGCCATTTAAACAATATTTGTCAGTATGCTAGTATACTAGGTTATGTTAGGATCAAAATAATCTTCTCCCTCAAGGAACTTATAGAGAAATTGACCCCGTCCCTACAAATGGATCCAGAAAACAATTGTTACCAATACGGATGCGAGCAGACACATGAATAATATGGATGAGTATTTCAATACAGATGATCCCCCACAGTTGAGAACGACTGGTCATAGATTAACTAGTTAGCTTGAGAATTGGCTTTTAAGAACCTACTTTCTCCATATAATTTTGAATATTTTAGAAAAAATTGGGATAATGTACAATTGCATATTGGATGGACAGGGAAGCATGAAGAATGCTTTCTATGGTACCATTAATTCCTTGCAAGGTGGTCTGACTTTCAGGGTATTCAATTTAGTTTGAGTACTTGGCTATCCTTGACCAAGAGGCCAGTACGTGGCTAATTAACAAAGGTTAATTGAATTTTTATAAGGTTTTCATATAGGACTTCCCAAACATTTTGGCATTCAAACAAAGGCCATCTTATAACAGATTTATAATACGGCTTCCATAAGCACTTTAAGTATTTCAGCCTAGATTTTCAGTAACTGTGTGGCGTATTTAAGATGTTATAGTTTTTGAGAATTTCCATAGACATTCTCAGCATCTTCAGTGAATTTCATCACAAAGTCTGGCATTTCAGAATTGTTCGTTCTCCCCCAGCTTCTTTTTAGGTTTGAAAGTGAATTTGGTTTTGGGAGGGAATGCTAGAGAGAAAATTCATGGGACTTCTCAGCAATTTCTGTGTTCAGCAGATAAATGATATTTCTGATTTGCGACAACTAACAATTCAGTTTCCAAAAAAAAAAAAAAAAAGATGCTTACATATTGTTAACCCAGAGATGCTGAGAAATGAAATAGTTACACGAAATAGAGGTAACTATTTTCATAGCTTCATATTAATTGACAGAATTGACTTTGTTTTTGAAATCAACTCCAAAACACTTGTTAACAGTATACAAATGTTTCCAAGGGCTCCATTTTGGCTTTGCCCTGAAAACCCATGATAAAGATTGAGTGTGGTTGAAAGATTTGTCACGCCTAAGTGCTAATTAGCCCCAGGGTGCTTGCCTCAGCATCTTGTCATGCTTCCTCTAGAAGGTTAGGGAAGGGGTAATAGCCAATAGCATATGGACTTGCATTAATTTTCAGCATATAAACTCATGGAACGTTCACAGAATCCACTAGTCTTTAACAAGCTACAATTCTACCCTAACCTCAAACATCACATCCCTGAAGGTGACATGCATGTTAATGTTTCTTTCCCCTCCCATAGACACCACATTAGTAGTTCAAATCAGCTATTACTCATTGTGACCTCTTTTACTTATCTCTTAGGGCATGGGAGTGGCATATTAAGGTCACAGCAGGATTTTAGTAGGAAGAAAACTTTTCTGGTTTTAGCACATTTCTCAGTGCCTGTAATTGGCTTTCAAATTACAATCCTTTTGCAATCCTGAGAGACATTATAAACCTCCAGGTGGGTCAGCAAAGAAAGCTTTTGTCATTGTTATTATTTGCACCATTATTACCATTACTAGTAATAACTAAGATGCACTAAGTATATTACGTGTCAGGCAATGTCCCAAATGCTCAGTGGGCCTCAATCAGTCTGATTTCCACAATGACCCTGGCCCTGTGAGATAGGTCATGGGATTTGCTCCTTTTAAAGATGACATGACTGAGGCTTGGAAAGCTTCAGCACCTTTCCTAAAACAAGCCACTCATACAGGTAGAGTCAGGTCTAAACTGAGGGGGCCTGACTCAGGGTTTCTCAACTTCAGCACTATTGACATTTGGGGCTGGACAATTCTTGGTTGTGGGGGCTGCCCAGTGCTTTGCAGGGTGCTCAGCAGCATCCCTGGCCTCTACCTATTAGAAGCCACCAGCGTCCCCCAGTTGTGACAATCAAAACTGTCTCCAGACGCTGCCCATGTCTCCTCTCAAAATCGCCTGCAGTAGAACCATTGATCTGACTCAGATCTCCGCTCTTAGCTGCCTGGCTCAGCTGCCCACCAGCTTCTGTGGATCTGACAACTTCCTTGAAGGGAAAATCAGGTCATACTAGCACAAGTGGGAAAGGAACCAGCCCTACCAGCTCCTGCGCAACGTTGACAGGCCAAGCATATTTGTCACATACTAGCTTTAAGAATAAATTTGCATAGGCTAGTACGACATTTCCAATAAATCAACATTCAGGCTATAACAAACCTATTAATATTTTTGGGAGTCTATTACGTACCAAGTCAGCCGTTCAAATGACCAGCCTTAGGTCTTTTCACGGAATGAATTTGATTTAATGCCGTAGGCTAGGAGAAGTAGGCAGAGAGTACTTCTTATTTCCTGGTTGTACCAGTGCTTGGTGAGTGATAAGAAAGTTTTCTCCAACAGCGGATTCTTGCAATTTTCTCATTAACTCTTTCTGTAAAACAAAACCTGTGTTCTGTTCCCCTCCCTCTGAATTCATTTTTGCTCTTGCGTGTGTTCTGTAATGGACAACTTGAACACTCAAGCTGGGCTGGTTTTCTAGTATAATGGTTGTAAATAGTAATAAATAGAGTAACAAATGAGAATTTTTATTGCCATAATTAAAATCTATTTGTTTAAAGTCCATGAGCCAGCTTGCATTTTCCCCCAAAACATCGTAATTTCTATAGAGTGGGGTCAAAGTGTTAAGGAGAACAAGGTCTCTCTGAATCACAGATAAAGTGTACACAAGAGAGGAGTTCCTACTTGTGATGAATTAGTTAGAAATCAATACTTTCATTGTTTGCCAGATTTACTTGAAAGGGTGAAAAAAATTCAAGTAGAGAGAGGTATCCTGAGAAAAACAGAATGTTCTAGACCGAACTGGAGAAAATCTGGAGATTTAGAACAACCATATGGTTTCATAAAGTGACTAGAAATTCCTTTGTCTGGAAATTTCACGGGATTTTTCTTTTAACTTTTAAAATATGGGAAAATCAGGTTAAAGACAGAAAAACTGATTAATTATTGAGAACTGCAAACATAAATTTACATTCTGTATACCACAAGATTTCATTAGGCTTTAAACTATGATTCTATGGAATGCGAGAGTTGGAATGTACCTTGAAGATAAGCCAGAAGAGATGTCAACATTTTAGCAAACGAAATATTACCCATAAATAAATAAATTTAAAAAGTACATACATTGGGGTCGGCCTGGTGGCATAGTGGTTGAGTTTGCACATTCCGCTTTGGCGGTCCAGGGTTCGAGGGTTTGGATCCCGGCCTCGGACCTACACACCACTCATTAAACCATGCTGTAACAGCGTCCCACATCCAAAATAGAGGAAGACTGGCACAGATGTTAGCTCAGGGCGAATCTTCCTCAAGCAAAAAGAGGAAGATTGACAACAGATGCTAGGTGAGGACCAATCTTCCTCATCGAAAAACCAAAACCATATATTGAGCTTGTTTTTGGGGGGCACAAACTTTTGAAATTCAGTGTAATGGAAGACAGGTCTAATTATATCTTATTTAGTGCTATATTTTGTTCAGTTGCCTAGACTGAGCAAATACAGATGCACCCAGATAAGTAGTGGTAAATAGTTATAGTTATTTTTAATAGCTCATTTTGCAATTTCAGGATGTTCTTTAATAAACAGAAACTCTAGTGCAAGTCTACACAACAGTATGCATTTTCGGTTTCTATTATGTGTGTATATGGTGTCTGTGTTATAGTCTATAAATAGTTTAAACTATATATAAAAATGAAAATGAAGTCAAACTTCATCCATGTGACCCTAGGAATTTCAGGAGTACATTTTGACAACCACTAAGTTAAGACAAGTTTTCACATAGAGATGAGTTAAGAGAGACACAGAGTCAAGAAGTCATTGGTCCAGGGTCACAGGTTGGCAGGGCAAGGATACAACTTAGGTTGTCTGCCTTGTAAACTGGTGCTCCTTTCGATTCATACTGCCTCTGTTATTAAATTACTTAATTTATCAGAGCAAAAAGCAAAACCTCAGGGATGCTATTAGCAATTTACTATTTCCAGTTCTTTTGGGAATCTGTTAATTGCCCTTTCATAAATGCTGCTCATTATGATTAAGACTTTGATTAAATGTAGAAGTCTAGAATTTATATGATATTACAGACACAGTCAACATGGATTTAAAGTACCAGAGCAGCAGGAATTGTGCATTCCAATTTTTCAACGCTGTAATAGGCACTTCTAATCCATCAAGGATTTTTCAGGAACCTGCTTTGTGCTGGTGTGACCTGATTTTCCCCTCAAGGAGCTTACAGTTTAATTAAGGAGAGCTTATATTTGAAACAATAAATGTCAGTGTATGAGCAGTAATTCAGAGGAGATGCAGGTCAGCTTGCTGGAGGACGGGGGCACTTGTCATAAACCATGAGTACAATTTAGTAAGGGGGAAGGACAAGGGCACTCCAGGTGAGAGGACAGTGACAACAAGAATGGCTGACGTTTATGGACCGTGGACCATGACAAGCACGGTGTGAGGGGCTGGACGTGGATAATGTTTAATTCTCAAAGCAATTCTGAGTTAAGTTCTATTGCTCAACCCTCTTACAGAGGAAGACACTGAGGTCAGTTATACAACCGTGCAGTGAAGGCACTGGGGATCCAGCCCAGATGTGCTTGAGTTCAGACCCTGTGCTCCAGTCCTCTCCACCCTACTGCTCCTCAGTCATCTGCGTGAGCCAAGCAAGGAAGACAGGGGCTGGTGGGAAGGGAAGTTTCCAGAACAAAGGGTATGTGTTGGCAAGGTACTGCGATAGGTCTGGAAGGCCAGGTAATGGATTTTAGACTAGATTCTGAAGTTATCTAATTTTGTAGAGCATCTTACTCAGGTTTTGATGGTCACTTAGGTGAAATAGTATCTGTTTTAGCCTCACAATCAGCTACAAACAAATGTTAGTTGAATTATATTAAGTATTGACTACTGCTATGATAATATATATAATTTATTTCCAGGTTAGGGACTATGCCTTAGTTTTCATTTATTCAAAAAAAGTACACACTGAGAGGCATCAGACTCATTCTTCCCGGCACCTCCTGAATCTAGCATGACAGGGGGTATTAGGGGGCACACAGTACATGAATGTTCAACAAATGAATGAGTGAAATTTCCTCCTCTCTCTTTCTGTCTCCCTCTTATCTTCTTCCTCTCCATCTTCATTCCTCCTTCCCTTAAACAAAGATTTTTTGAATATCTATTTATTAAATGTGAATAAAACAGATGAGTTCTTCATCCCCATTAAATACTGGGGCAAGGGAAGACAGAAAATAAATGAGGCAATTAAATACATAGTATAATTCTAGTTGGTGATAAATGTTACAAAGAAAATAGGGCTGGATTATGGAATGGATCGTGCCATGGTGGGGGAAGGGATAGTCAGAGAAGCTTATCTCAGGAGAGGAATACAAGCAAAAAGCTAACGGGAGAGAAGAAGGCAGCCATGCAAAAACTGAGGAAGAACCAGGAAGAGAGTAAAGGCCCTGAAGAGAGTAAAGGCCCTCAAGAGAGGACAAGCCTGGTTCTTCTTCTTCTTCTTCTTCTTCTTTTTTTTTTTTGGTGAGGAAGACTGGCCCTGAGCTAGCATCTGTTGCTGATCCCCCTCTTTTTGCTTGAGGAAGATTGTTGCTAAGCTAACATCTGTGCCAGTCTTCCTCTATTTTGCATGTGGGACCCCACCACAGCACGACTTGATGAATGGTGTATAGGTCCAGGCCCAGGATCTGAACCCACAAATCTTGGGCTGCCAAAGTGGAGCTCCCACAAACCATGGGCTGCCAAAGAGAAGTGTGCAAACTTAACCACTACACCACCAGGCCAGCCCCAAGTCTGCTTCATTTGAAGACAATATCAGCGACCAGTGGGGCCCAGGCATTGTCAACAAGGGGGAAGTGACAAGGACAAGGATAGAAGGTCAGATCACATAGGTCTTTGTAGACTGTGAAAAGGGCTCTGAATTCTGTCCTAAATAATGGGAAGCTGCTGTATAAACTGTAAATAGAATTCAAGGAATGTTCACAGAGGAGCAGAGACAAGCATAGAGGTCAAGAAGGAATTTCTGACAGAGAATCTGGAGAAGAGACCACGAGGCCATGAAAATAAAGAGTGATTAACTAAGAAGAAGGTTGACCATACTGAATGCAGAAGAGAAGTTAGGGTGGAAGGAAATGGAATATTGCTGCTCAGAACTGAAGAGCCCACTAAGTTACCTCTGGCTCATAATTTACTCATTGTAAAGACATACCTCAGGTATGAGGGGACAGGAGGAGAAAAATGAAAGAAAAGAGGGTTAAGGGTTTTCAAAATCATCACAATACTATTAAAAAGGATCTCAAAAATCAAAACCAGTTTTGGTACAGTCATTTCCAATATATGTCTCTCCTTCCTTCCTTCTATTAATGGAAATTATTTTATTTATACTTTTCATATTTTAGTTTTCTAGTAAAGTGACTATATTCATACTAAAAAAATCAGGGCAGTGTAATGATAAAAAATATAAATTTCTATATTTTAAAATGGGCTATATAAAGGTAGATAGGTGTATTATACTTATAAAAAAATTTTTATTCTCCTAGGGATCAAATCTGTGAATTATTGATGCAAGGACTCTCAGACTGTCACCATTATGACATTTCTGGTATATGTGTTTCCTTGTTGAATTGTCAAGATTTGGTTTATCAGTGCAAGGATGACAGTGTCTTCAAGAAAAAACAAAAAGCTTTTAAAAACCAAACCATGACATGGAGGCTCCCTCCAGGCTCCCTAGGAGCTCCCTCATCCTTTGCTTGATGCTGATTACGCTACCACCAGGTTCTGGAGGCATCTGAGATCCAGTGCCTCCTGCCATACGGCTTCCAGTTACAGGCTGGGCATCCAATTCCCTCAGAACCTCCTCAGTCCTGCTTGCCCATCTGCTGCTGCAGTGGCATTAAGCCCCAGAAAGAAGGTAGCTGTTAGAGAATTCTAACTTAATGTAGCATCAAGAGGACTGGAGGGCAAAAAAAAAAAGAGAACCAGAGGCTAGCAATTATTGTACAATGGCATAAATGTTCACCTCGTCTGGTGGGTTGAAGAGAAAAAGAGAAGCTGACAGAAATGAGTGCCCACGGCCACAAAGACTACTGAATCATTACCCAGATTGTGGAGAATTACCTTTGAGGTGGTTTCCTGGCACAAAGGATTCACTATGCAGGAGGAGGCCCATCTACTGTGTAGACCTCTTCACTTGCGATAGATATCATTGGCTATGTTCAGATTACATTACTGAGGGAAACACTCTCAGTTACGTAGCTGATTACTTAACGTTTTTTGGAAATGATTTGGTTCTCTTAGATTTATACGCACAGTTAAGGGGGTGGCAGAGCAGGGTAATGCTGGAGGAGTGCACTTACTTCCCCAAGGCTGTCAGGATAGTTCTGTGAATCAGATTCAGATTATGAGAGGATGTCAAAGGGGCTTCTTCAGCTGGCTCTACTCAATCTGGTTGAATATCATTGGAAGAATTGTTTCTATGGCTCCAAAGGGAGTGGGGTTTTAACCGTGTGGTGTGAGTTTAAGAAACAAACCTTCTTGGAGAAACAACGTACTAGGCTTAGGACTTGGACAAGTCCTTCAGTCTCTCTGTGCCTCAGCATCCTCATCTAGCAGGACTGGAGCATTGGCGGAAGACATGCACTTGAAAACTGCTCTGTGACGCTGACACTATCGTTATCTTATTCGACCCACCAAAAAAATGGCACTGAGAGACGCTGAAGTGACTTGCCCAGCATCAGGCATCTAGTGAGAGGTGGAGCCGGGATTCAGACTCCACAAGTCTGGCTCCCGAGTCCGAGTTCTTTATCATCACGCTGGATTGCCTCTCCTGAGAGAAGCGACTCAGTCAGTATTAATTCAAGGGATGAACTGATGGATAGATAGATGAATAGAAGGACTGAAGAGGGATCCAGGACAGAGTAATCTGAGTATCTTATAGTGAACAAGAAGGGGGCAGGTTGCACAGAGAGAGGAGATGCTAAAAAAGTTGATGAGGGACTCTGATAACAAGTTTGCCTCATGTCTTTTTTGGGTTGACTCTGCCTGGAACGTCTTGGGGTGAAACAGTGATGCATGTCAGTACAAAGAAGCACAAACATGAGAACTCCTCCTCTTCCTTTGCAGAGGAGACGTTTTCTGTCAGAACGATTAGTTAGAAGCTAGCAGTAAAGTCCCTCAATTAGCAAGCCTTCAAAATGCCATATGTGAGTGACTAATGAAGTGACAGCCCGAAGGCAGGAACACAGGGCTAGCTGGGGAAGACAAGAGAAGAGGCTGGGGAGGCAGAGCCACTCAATCAACTGTTTGTAGCACGTTAAAGGGTCCACCCACAAAACTAAACAAATGCTTTTCTCCCTACCATGGAGACAGAGACTGCAAATAATTTTTGACAGCAGTGTCTGATTTAGAGGATGTTTGCAGACGCAGCCTATACTTAGTTTTATACCGGATTTAATAGAATATTTTAAGCTTCATAACCATTTGGCAGTTTCCAAAAAAAAAAAAAAAAAAGAAAGAAAGAAAGAAAAAAGCCATCCGGGTTACAGAGAAGATGCATCGCAGAGATTCAAAGATGCTGTTGAAATAAAAGTACTCTACGGAGACCATGTAATAGCCTGTCAACTCTTACCTCGACTCTACCCAACGCCTTCCTTCCATGTAGGTCAGGGTTAGTGTTCTTGATTACTTTGAAGCCTTAACAAAACAGTCTTCCATCATCATACTGCTAGGCATCCACGTCAGCTGAGAAGCCTTGGCTGGTCCTTTCCACGCCCTCTAGAAAGGGACTGAATCTTAGAGGAAGGTTTGAGACCTTGTGCGGCTCAGGCTCTGTATTCAAGAAACCTTTTCTACGGAGTCTAAAGACCAACAACTTCCAAAATTTCAAAACTGTATCTAAACACTTGAAATCTGTTTGTATGTGGAGGTACCGGATTGAGCTGAATTTCCAGTTTCTTCATCCACTGGTTCATTCGCTCAAGAACAAAATGGAATCTTTTTATATGCTGACACTGTGTTAGGACTTTCTATACATTATCCAATTTCATCTACAGGACAATGCTCTGAAATAGGCACACTTATTCCTATCTAATGGGCAAGGAAAGGGGCTGGAGAGGTTTCAGAAACATGCATGAGATGGCTGAGGTGTGTTTGAAGGACATTCTGCTTCCGGTGAGCTTCTGAGATCCAAGTCTTCAGCTGAATATCAAGGCGCTCCAGGATTCATCCCAGCCTCCTCCAGCCACCTCCACGCCTCCCTGTGCATCCCTTCTCCACCATCTTTGCTCACATTCTTTCCTCTGCTGAATCTCTTCCTTTCGTCACTTACTCTGAGAGTGATTCTTCTTATAATTTCAGTGTCCTGGCTCAAATGTCCTTTCTGCAGGAGGTGGCCTTTCTCCAACCTCCTTGACCATTTCTCCTCCTTGCCCCAGTTTGAACTCTGTTGCTCACCTCGGTCTCCTGTGCTACGCTATAAGATTGTAGAGCAGGGCTAGACAATAGAAATAAAATACAAGCCACACATGTGACTTAAAATGTTCTAGTACCCACTTTAGGAAAGTAAAAAGAAATGTGTGAAATTAATTTTGATAATACATTTTATTTACCCCAATAGATCGAAAATATTATTTTATCATGTAATCAAGACAAAAATTATTGAGATATTTTATATTCTATTTTTCTAATACTAAATCTTTGGTTTGTATTCTACATGTACAACTCATCTTAATTTGGACCAGCCACATTTGAAGTATTCAGTGGCCACATGTGGCCAGTGGCTACCATGTAGCACAGCACAGTGGTAGAGGGAAGGAATCTTTTGTTGCTATAATGTCCAAGAGCATTTTATGGCTGCTGGTTGTCCTCCTGGAAACTACTCTTTGCTTGTTCTACAGTATTAGAAGTCTTAATTAGGCATGTGGCTCTCAGCCTAAAGACTACATTTCCCAGAACCCTTGGAGCTCGTATATCATGTGACTGGATCTGACCACTGGGATATAAGCAAAAGCAAAGCGATTTCTCGGTTGTGCCCTTAAAAGGAAAGGACTGTGTTCACGCCTTCTCTTTCTTTCTGCCTCAGGCTGCCATGCAGATGCGGTGGGAACCATCTTTGACCACATAAGGGAGGGGACAGCTGAGGGACAGCTGAGCCACAAAACTCAAGATTCTGTGTTTCCTTCATCATAGAGCCACATGGAGTCCTGGATCACCTGTGGGGACTGTCACCTGAGAAAGAAGCACCTGCCTTGTATATACGACTGGATTTTATTTTCAATAGTTCTCTTAATTTACTTCCATCATTCCTAGAAGCTATTCCCTGACCTCTCAGTGGGGCTGTAGCTAGCTCTCCCTTCAGGGCTCAGTTTAAGCTTACTTTAGCAGGGTGGCTTTTTCTAACTTTCCTAAGACTGGTTCTGTCCCTCATTACACACTCCCATGACACCCCGAGCTTTCCCTTTCTTAGCATTCATCCACGGGTTATTTAATGTAAGTGTCCCAGCTAGACTGCAAGTGCCATGACCGTCTTCTCGGTGATTGGTGCATGGAAGTTGAAAGAATAAATGCAAACCAAGGGGCTTAACATGTAACTGAAATGTGCTTGCTCTTCAAGGTTTGATGGAAAGATCTGACATCATTAAATTTTGTTGGGTCATGTTCAACATCATCAGAACGACGCTGCACACAGGGGAAGGGTTGGGTGGATGGATCTAGCTAGCCAAGTGTTATGGGTTGAATTAACTCCCCCTCCCAAAAAAAGATATGTTGAAGTCCTAACCCCCAGTACCTCAAAAGGCCATCTTATTTGGAAATAGAGTGGTTTTAGATATGATTAGTTAAGCTAGGAACAAGTCATGTTGGAGTAAGGTGAGCCCTAAATCCAATATGGCTGGTGTTTTTATTAAGAAGAGGAGACAGACACACAGGTAGAAGATGGCATATGATGATGAAGGCAGAGATTGGAGTGATGCATCTACAAGCCAAAGAATGCCAAGGATTGCTGGAAGGATCCTCCTCTATGGGTTTCAGAGAAAGCATGGCTCTGCTGGCACTTGCATTTTAGACTTCTGGCCTCCAGAGCTGTGAGACGATAAATTTCTGTTGTTTGAAGCCCCCTCACTTGTGGTTTGTTGTTAGAGCAGTCCTAGGAAATATACACTAGGGGACACCACCTTAACAAACTTGCTTTGCATGTTTCCTCCTTGGCACAACTCTACAGGCTCAGGTCAGCCCCCATGCAGGGGTGAGGTGGCATTGCCGGCTGGTGGCCTCAGGATAGGCACTTGTCAGCTCTCCACCATTGCCAATGTGGACCCTCAAGACAGGTAAGGAAGTACAGGGCATGTTCTTAGGGCATGTTCTGTGTGGAAAGGGCAGCAGAGGACAAGGTGTCCCCACCACAGGAAGCAGGATCGACAGCCATTCAGCTCTCCCAGAGGCACAAAGATCTCTCCTTCACAACAGACTCTTCTGGCAAAAGCTCTGCTCTTCAGGAAAGAATTCTGGCTCTTCAGTCTTGAACTGAGACTAAATTAGGAGAGGTAATAGATGTATATTACTCTTCTTTGAAGCTCCGTATTCCCATTGAAAAGAATCAAGGCTATGATTCTCAAGTGCGTTTGTCTGCAGTGGTTATCTATCTTTTTCTTTTTTTTTTTAAATAAAGTATTTCCCCCTCACAGGCTGAATACTTTGCACCACAAAGTATTTCTGGCTGTTGCTGTTCTCTCTCATCTCTCTTTCAATTTGGAAGGCTAACTCAATGACCCCTTTTTATATGACAGAATTCACATCAAATCCAAATGACATGAGGCCAAGATTTTGCTTTCCTTGTTGCCAAGGGAGGAGGGGAGAGAGTGGCAGATATAAGGAGCTGTGATTGCTCCCACCTTTGCCAAGGTGAACCTTGCCCAGGTGTCCCAGATATAAATGCTTGTTCCTGATGTTTCCCAATTATTTTCATGCAAAAGAAATGCTTTAATATATTTAATTCAAATTGTTTGATGGTTATTATGCTTCTAAATATGATTGACATGATAGAAGAAGCCTTCGTTTCCAGAAGGGGATATTTGCTGTTCAAAAGATAGGTCTAATTTTCCATTGTAGGGGGATTTGTTTTATAAACATTGAGACAGCCTTCTTTCATTAGTTATTTATAAGGCCCTTATTAGACTGGTTAAATTCACACAGGAGGAAAAATGATGCTATTGTTAATCAATTTCTAATCTAATCTATCCATTACTTAGCTGATAGAAAAGTATGCTCACCTAAGGGATTTTGATTCAGACTGAAAATCATGATCATCTTACACATGACGTTAAATGATAAATAGAATATTTAACTTTTTAAAATGAGTATTTCAGTGTCATATTTGTTATGTCACTCCTTTCCTCAAAAATCCCAGGATGACGCCTCCCACCATAGTAGGTAAAAATGCAATCGTGCCTCGGAATTCAAGCCTTACCCCCACAGCACCACGCCATCTAGCTCTGGTGGACATTAACACTGCTCAGTGGTATTTTCAGCTCTCTGCTCCCTGATAGCTGATGGGAGGATGGCACTGTTTCAAAACTTTAAAGTTAGATGTAGCCAAATGATTTGTCTGCCCAGTTGAGTGGGCATGTCTCATGAGTAAGAAACAAACCTTTGTTGTTCTAACCCAGTAAGGCTGTGTTACCGCAACAGACTTTAGTCTATTACTGAGTTAGACATCAAGGATTGTTTTCTTTTAGAATTTTAGCAGGCAGATTCTATTTTCAAGTGAAATCTGACATGGAACACCTAAGTGTAATGAAAGCAGAGGTAGTTTATGGAGGGGCAAGATGGGGCGCTGTGGGTGGGAAGGAAGAGGATGTAACTTCTGCCTCACCTTCTGCAGAAACCCAAGATGCTCCTCTGCAGCCTCCTAGCATTATTCAACTCAGGCTGAAAACCAATGATCCAGGCCAAACAAGTCTTTCCAATTAAAGTTTTAGTCCAAAGGTCACAACTGCATTTGAACCTGCACACACATTTTATTTTATTTTGGCTCACAGAGTGTTTTAAAAGAATGGAAGCCAACATCTAAAAATTAGGAGATTACATATAAAATTCTGAACTTTCCTTGATAAAGTGAGGAATTAAGAAACGCCAGCCCCCATTGCTTCCCCACCACAAGGGTCTTATCAATTGCCGTTTGTCATTATACCTACACGTCTGTCTCACTTAGAGAAAGAATTCTCTGTCCCATGTCCTTATCAAAAGTGGAAAAATATAGACAGAGAGGGCTGTGTTTTTCTAAAAGTCAAAGAAAGAGTGTATTTCCTTGTGGAGTACATAATATTCCTAAGCATTCAAATGAAAACTAAGTTTACCCATGTTTTAGACTCCTCATTTTACTCACTTCTGTTCCTTACTGCTTCTATAAGCTTTAGAATTTGTGACATCTCTTCTAGTCCCTTACATACACCTCTATGTCTTGATTTCTGAAAATGTGGCTCCTGAACCACCTGGGCCCAAATCAGCTAGGATGCTCATGAGAAATGTAGAGTGAGAGTACCATTTCAGACCTACTGAATCGGAGTTTGTGGTGGTGCGGCCCCAGGAATCGTATTTTTCATAAGCATCCCCTTCCCCAGGACAATTCTTTAGGCACAGTTAAGTTGGAGAATTACTGCTTTATGGTTGAGGCAATCATACATTCAGAACCAAAGTTCTACAAACAGATAAGACATTTTTATTCTCTTCTATGTTCAAGAGACCATTCAGAAAGTAGAATTTGGATGCTCAAATGCTATGATTTCTGAAATGGTGTATAGGAGCAATGAAATCAAGTATTTGAAATTGCAACCGTTCTCAAGATTAAAGATGAATTGAACATCAAGATAGCTCCTCAATGTTACCCTCATTTTTCTTCCTCCTCATTCTTGTTCATGCTGTTTCATCTGCCAAAAGTCCTTTCTCCGTGTCCCCTTATTGAAATCTCACCCATCTTTAATGTGCAGCTGTAACGTTAATAAAAATTAACAATGCTTCCTTAACTATTATCTAAACTTGATTGTGTCAAAACATTTTTTAACGTTAATTTTTCAATAGATTTTGTTTTTTAGAGCAGTTTTATGTTCACAGCAAAACTGAGCAGAATGTAGAGAGTTCCCATGTACCCACTGCCCCCAGACAGACACAGCCTCTGCTACTGTCAACATCCCCCACTAGAGTGGTACATTTGTTACAATGGATGAGCCTACATTGACACACTATGGTCTCCCAAAGTTCACAGTTTACATTAGGATTCAATCTTGGTGTTGTACATTCTATGGGTTTTGACAAATGTATAATGACATGTATCCACTGTTACAGTATCATACAGAGCAGTTTCACTGCCCTAAAATTCCTCTGTGCTCTGCCTGTTCATCCCTCCTCTCTAACCCCTGGCAACCACTGATCTTTGTAAAGTCACCAAAGTTTTGCCTTTTCTAGAATGTCATAAAGTTGGAATCATACAGTATGTAGCCTTTTCAGATTGGCTTCTTTCACTTAGTAATATGCATGTAAGGTTCTTTGATGTCTTTCCTGGCTTGATAGCTCATTCCTTTTTAGAACTGAATACTATTCCACTGTCTGGATCCACCACAGTTTATTTATCCATTCACCTACTGAAGGGCATGTCGGTTGCTTCCAAGTTTTGGCAATTATGAGTAAAGCTGCTATAAACATCCATGTGCAGGATTTTGCGTGGATGTAAATTTTCAACTCATTTGGGTAAAAACCAAGGATGGTGATTGATGGACTGTATGGCAAGAACACATTTAGCTTTATAAGAAATGGACAAATTGTCTTCCAAAGTGGTTGCACCATTTTGTATGTACCCCCCACCCCCAGCAATGAATGAGAGTTCCTCTTGCTCCACACCCTCGTCAGCATTTGGTGTTCTCAGAGTTCCAGATTTTAGCCATTCTAACAGGTGTGCAGTGGTATCTTATTGTTTTAATTTACATTTCTCTGATGATGTATGATGCAGAGCATCTTTTCATATGCTTATTTGTCATCTGTATAACTTCTTTGGTGGGGTGTATGTTCAGGTCTTCGGCCTACTTTTTAGTCAGGATGTTCATTTTCTTATTGCTAAGTTTTAAGAGTTCTTTGTATATTTTGGAGAACAGTCCTTTGTCAGATATGTCTTTTGCAAATATTTTCTCCCTGTCTGTGGAAACTCATCTTTTTATGGTTGGTTTGTTTACATCAGGAATTACATTCCAAACATAGTCCAGATGTTCATACGGTCGTTTATCTCAAGTGTCTAATTGTAACTGTCTCCTCTCCCTTCAGCTTTGTATTCCACGCCTTTGGAATGTTGGAGAAACTGATCATTTGTTCTCTATATTGACTCACATTCTGGAATTGTCCCAGGCCTGGTCCCAGTAGCTTCCTGAATGCTGCCCTATCGGTTGCTGAGGGTCTATAACCAAAATAAGAAGCTGGGCCAGGCAAGAAGTTTCTTAATGTAACATGGCCTCCCCATAGCGCGATCCTTCATCAGGTCCTTGAGGAGGATGTAAAGCACGTTTAAAAGATGCAAGTGCACTGGAGGAATGCTGTCGGTGACACGAGAGAAACAGTCTGCGTGGGTTAGTTATCAGCCAAGTGAGAGCAATACCTTGATTACTGAATCACCTGGGTATAAAGACTTCTTTTTACAAGTTATGTTAAAAACTCCTTATATAGATCGCATGGAGCAACTCTGAAAGGTGTTGTCATCATCCTCATCAATAACAATGCCCATTTTGTGCCACACACTGTTCAAATGTTTCTCATATGTTGATTTATGGAATCCTCACCCTTTGACAGAGGTATCACCACTATCCCCATTTCACAGTGGAGGAAACTGAGGCATAAGGAGATTAAGTAACTGTGAAACAAGTCAATACAATATTTCCTCTAAGCTCCTGAACAACTTTGTGTTGAAAACCACCACCAACAAAAGGACAGTTTCTACAACTCTGCGTAATTGATGGTAAAGGACCAGTTCTAACTAGACTGAGGAAGTCAGCCAAGTTCACTATCCTAAGCTGCTTGCATTCCCACCCCTCCTCCTCCAAAACAACATCCCCCGACTGTAGAATTTTTTCTGACATTTAAAAACATGGGACAATCTGATCTGTGGTTTATATGCGTTGATCTGTGGGGATGGGAATAATAAGATGCTCTTAAAGCAAAGGCTAGTAATAAACAGAGAAGAGATAAAGAGGGGATTTGGGAGTACCACCCCAAAGGTACTTCTGCATTTGTAGAAAGGTAATACCTATGACATAGTGGGTACTGACTGCTACTAGTGATGATGGAAAAGTGATGGCAAGGGGATTAGGTGGCCCTGATCCATCCAGGTGGGAGCAAGGGGGAGGATGGTGTGTAACAGTCATGAGCAGTTGCTCTGGAGCAGAGGGACCGCGACTCAAAACCTGACTCTACTACTCAGCAGCTAGGGGTCCCTGGGGATGCCACTTAGCTGCTCTAAGCCACATTTTTTTCATTTTAGTTTTAGGAGGAGAATAGTGCCTATCACTTGACAAGTTTGTGGTGAGGATTAAGTTAGATAACACATATCAAACTTCTCAATCAATGGGAAAGTCTACCATTTTATGGATGTTGAAGGAGCTCTTCCTGCTGGAAGCAAACACCAGTTGCGTATCGTAAATTGCAAATTGATCCCCCTTCTAGAGAAAGGAAATGGGATAGAGGCCGACCTGGACATTATTTGCAATACTAGATGGGTTAGAAGTGGGTAGAATCGGGGGAGGAGAGGGTGTAAATGGGTTGCTGTTGGAGCACAGAGAATTGAGGAATTTATTGACATCATTCTGGAGATTTTTATCTTTTTGGAACAAGTCTCAGAAAGGTCTCTCAGAGACTATCCAATACTCATGAACTGTGTACTTTGCTAGACACTGTATTCCTTTTTTTTTTTTACTAACATCTGTTTCTGCTTGAGGAAGGTTATCACTGAGCTAACATCTGTGCCAATCTTCCTCTATTTCGTATGCGGGACGCTGCCACAGCGTGGCTTGATGAGTGGTGTGTAGGTCCACCCCAGGGATCCACCTGTGAAACCTGGGCCATGGAGAATGCCAACTTAACCACTAGACCACCAGGCCAGCCATGACATTTCTTTATATATGTTATCTAGTTCATTCTCACAACACATGGGTAAGTACCATTTTTATCCTACATAACCTTTGCCATCAGGAAGCTAAGCTTTTTACATGTCTTAACTCATCTAATTGCTACAATGATCCCAGGAGGTAGGGACTTTAATTACTCCCATTTAAGGGAAGTTTATGGAGGTTAGCAGACTGGCTACTGAGTGGTTGAGCTGGGTTCCAAGGCAGGTGCTCTGCCTGCGGGCCCTGCTCTGAGAGCCACTGCACTTCTACTGAAGGTCACATCAGAAGCAGTCGAGACTAACGGGAGAGAAGACTGCAGTTGCTATTTTAAAAAAAAAAGGTTGTAAACATCATTCACAGCACCACAGGGTGGCCACAAAACAAAGTCAAATGTGAGAATTCTTTCAGAGTGTGAGAAGGAAAAGCTTGTTTCTCGGAAGGAGCATGGTATGCTTCTAGTCTGATAAAGACAATCATTTCACAATCCTCCTTTCTGCCTTGATTATCAAGATGCCCTTGGCTGAATTATAGCATCATGGGCCTTTGTGGTTGGCATAACTCTTGCTTTATCCATAATCTGGATTTTCAACCTTGACTTATGGTGTATTATTTTACCACACTTATTCCTGTAACATGAGAAAAGATATCAATATGTTTTTAAGGCCATATCAATGACATGGAAGTAGAAATAGAAGATATGATTTTTCATGATTTAAGATGTCAAAAAGCGAAAGGATGGTCAATAAATTAGATGCTTGAAGAAAGAGCTAAAGGGTCTCAAAAGGCTAGAAGAATAAGCCAAAATTAACTATATAAATTAAGTGAGCAGGATTTAAAATCCTGAGTACAAAGTTATCTGCACGTCAGAGCTATGGAAAGTCTGACTTCCTGAGGAACCCTGCAGGGTAGGGCAGAACAGAATCGCCACGGGGACCTATTGGGGACTTTTCCACAGGCAGCCCCCTGACAGGCAGACCTTTCTCCCAGCCCTGAGAATCGCCATAATGAGAAGTGAGCAGGGCAGGAGTGGGTCATAGGCCTCAGGTGTGCAAGGATGGGAAAAGATGGAGGGCCCTTCATTCATCCCACATTTATTGATTGAGCTGCTATTGTGGGGGATAAGAATTGGCCACTCCAAAATGTGTCTCCTGGGCTTGATTATTTTTAAGAACAAAAGACTCTGAAAGAAACTTTGACCTTACCTCTAACTGCTTAAAATAATTCAAGATAGAAGGCCTGTCCTAAGACAGGCCATCACCATAGATAACTCTGGGTATGACGGACTGGGAGGATCCTTGTTAAGGCCATTCTTACCAAAATTCTCTCTCTCAGGTCATATTGTCAAAATATGGCCCAGCAAACACTTGTTTATCAAACATTTGCTTTTCTACCTCCATGTAAATTGCCTTCTTCCTCTCTAAAGTCCCAAACCACTACTTCCAGTACTTTCCTTCATCTTTAGCTGGAGATGGTATTTAAGGTGGTGGCTTTAGCCATTTTGGTGGGTTACTCAGTTCTCCTAGGTTTGTCCCATGTATATGTGTTATTAAATTCTGTTTTTCTTCTGTTATTCTGTCTCATGTCAATTTAATTCTTAGGTCAGCCAGAAGGACCTAGAGGGCAGAGGAATAGTTCTTCCTTCCCCACACTATCATAAATCAGGAGTTGATATAGGAGTGAGCTGGACAAACCGCACAGAACTGCATTTACGTTAACTGCAAACTCAATAGAAGTTAAAAGTCAGTTGCTCAGTTAATGAATTCATCAACAAATGCTTATTAAATAACTGTTCTGTGCCAGTCACTGTGCAGGAATCAATGGATCTAACAGGGCGTGGGTGAGAGGGACAAGTGCAGAGGCAAGGATGGCGCAGGCTGGTAGAGCTGGAACCCAGGAAGTCCAAGGATGGGGCACCCAACGACACTTTTTGGGAGGTTCCCAGCACGCAGTCAGTGCTCAATAATACTGACTGTGTAAGAGAACTATTAATTGCTATAAATGTAAATCTTCTTAGGGAATTATGATAAAGCTGACATAAAAGCTAATTGAATCATAGGCTGTGCCAATTGCCTGGAGTACAGAGTGAGGTCAGCCTGGGGAAACACAATTTAGGAGACATCAACAAAGTGTAACCCATTCAGGCAGGGCAACTATATGGAGCCAAAAGCAAGAGGACAAGAAGCTGAAGGGAGGGCAGAAGCGAAGGTTCCAGAGAAAAGAGACCTGAGGGGACTCCACAGACAGGACTGCTCCACTAACTCAAGTCACTCCAAGAGCAGAGCTCAGACCAAAGAGTAGAAGTTTCAGGGAGGTAATTTTTGGCCTAGTGCAAGGAAGAACTTTCTTTTTAATCCCTCTCTTAAAATCCCAGTTCTTCCTAAATGATCTGAACTTCTGCCCACCTAGTTGGATGCCTGTCTCTGAAGGAAGGTGTGGGGACGGATGTGTGGGAGGTTTGAGGTCTAATCTTTAAGTTTCCTTTCAACTGGAAATTTTGTGAGCTAAGAATAAGGTCCTGGTTAAGTGTGAATGAATTTTAGTCAAGGTATCTGTTGGGCTTGGCATTAGAAAGCTTGTTCATCTTTATGGAATGGAACGATGTGTCTCCCTATCAAATACATTTAAGGTGTCAGCCCTCAGTTGAGACACAATGACCAGGGTAAACTATTAAATCACATCATGCATATGTCCGCCCCTACTTAACCTGACTTAATCCTTTAAGGTGACGAGGGGGCAGCAACCCCCAATTATAATCTGCCATCTCTCCTGCTAGCTGGCATCCCACTGGTCAGGCCGCTGGGGCTAGTTCTAAGAAGATGCTGGGTGCAGCCAAGTTTCCACTGGGAACAAGAACCCACCCACTCTAGCACATGACTGTCAGGAAGGGATTCCTGCTTCTTTCAAACTTCTCCCATACCCTCCTTTCTCTGCCTGTTCTTTATCTTTACTCTTCGCTCCTAATGAGAAAAGGCACAGTTGATGTTTTCTGACCATTTTAGGTGGGATTCCACCTTTTCATATCTCCGTTTTAGTGCTGACTGCAACTTCCTTACACCACTCAGGGAACTATATTTTAATAACAGGTTTTCATGTCAGGCTGGAATCACTCTTCTCACTGCCACCTGGAGAGTGTATTCCTTGACTCACTTTTCATCTTTGTATGTTCTGTGCAAAACACAGGTCCTAGCATACAAATAGGTGCTCAAAACATAATAGTAAGAGAAACGAGTGATCCACCTTCTCTGACAAACGAGCATGCCTTTCTATATTCTCATTCTTGGTAGTGAAGTTTCTGATAAAACGTAGCCATGGAAACACTTCTCTAATGGAAGCATTACACATGTTAGGCTTAAAAGCTACACCATTTGTAAAGTGCCCCAGCAGACTAATAACTGTTAGTTTGCAATCACGGATTACAAAAGAAATGATTGCATGAATATCTGAGATTCCAGGTGCTAATTCAACAGCAAAAAACGTGTGTGTCCTTGTAGTTTAGTTTCTGATGGCTAGGAGCGGATGTGTACTTGCTTTTGAATACACTAAAATCAGATTCAAGACCTTTTATAATTCTACAGACTCAAAGGAATAGATAATGTCCCCAAAGCTCATCTGGCACCAACTCCTGCCTCCAGACAGAACAGGATATAAAACTGCTTGTCTCGACTCTCTATCCTTAAAAAACTTGTCTCAAGCAGAGTAGATACGAGGGCTCTTTCTACCTCATAAATGCTTCTCTAAGGGACAGCTCTCATAGGCCCAGCATTCTCCACCAGACATGATTAAAAATTCTCCCCTGCTGTCTTGAAGACCATTTCCAATTGCTGTGTCCTCAGCAAAGCAAGAAAAGGTTGGTCAGCATCATCCATATAATGTTCTTTAATACACTAAGTAAATCTATCCTGGGCTTTCTATTCCTCAGACTTAATAAGCCCAATTCCTCATGCCTATCCTCACAGATCAATTTTGCAACTCTTTAATCATTTTAATCATTTTTGTCACTCTCAGTTGAATCATTTCCAATTCATCTACATCCCACTTAAATTTTTTTGCCCCAAATTAAACACCAGGGTAATGCAGAAGCGATTGGAGCTAAGAATAGGAGGAGAAGGGTTTCACAGTTCTTGGCTGTTATAATTCTGGGACAACATCACAGAAACACGTTGGCATTTTCTTTTCGGGAAGAATGACCCCAGAGTGCTGGCTCAGCGACTGTTTCTTGGCAACTCTGTGTTCCAGATCTTTCTCAGCAGTGGCTTGAGAAAAAGTATTTAGTCCCAATATTAGCTAAGGTTTATTTGGTCAGAAAAAAACGATTTGTTAGGAGACCAAAAAGAATGGTAGAGTCTCAGAAAGAGAGGTAACCAACTCAAAGGTCTTTGGAGCCCGAAGACTAGGGTGGACAGGTAGGTGAGAGGGTGGCAAGTTGAACACACCTGCACTGTTTAAAGGAGGGGCCACCATTTCACCTTTGGCTGATTTTTTTCACACAAGTATGCCCATCCAGTATAGCAAGAGTTCCTCTGTTTTTTTTTTTTTTTTAAGAGAAGCTATAAATCTACATTTTAAAGTTAAACATCCCAATTAAAAATGGCAACTAGTTAAAAAAAATGTAAGTCATCATGTAGCCCAACCCTGCGTGGGCCACAAGAGGTACGTCTCCAGCGCAGTTTGGCCATGGACTCCTGTATTCATTCTCTTGCCAGGATACAAATCCTCTACCTTCCTTCTTATTTCTGTAATAAATTTCTGAAGAGACTTGCATCACGGAGAGACGTAGTCTTTATATACAAATACTTCCATAAAATTTTGTTTTAACAGAAGATTTTGAAGGAAAGGAACTTAAACTCTTCACTCTCGAGTGATGGAATTTCAGATGTGGTGGCAGCTAAAGATGAGAAAAATTGGTGAAGATGAGCCTTCTTCCTGCTTTGTGATAAATTAGGCATCACGGCAATGTTGAGGCGTTATAGGGTATGGAGTCTTCACTTCAAGTTGTTGTTTCAAGCTAATCAAATAGGAGAACAACGCCACAAAGGCAAAGCCTATTGAAGAAATGTACCCATTTGTGCTCAGTATTCTAATTTTCAAACCCAGCAGGTTCCATTTATTTACAAAGGTTGGTCTAAGATAGAGTTCTCGGTGTAGAAAGGCAATTTAACCAAAATGCTTTACTCTAATTACACAGCACAGCTATTTGCATAAGTAACCAGCCTGGGTATTCAGGGACCTAAGAGAGTCAAGGCTATTAAAGCACAAGTTATATTTTTGATAACTTTTAAGAAATAATAGCAAGTCAAGCCTTCACATTTTGTCTCTGTCTAAAAGGAAATGATATAATCCTATGTCATTTGGGTTAAATGTCTCGGAGAGAGATTCCTCTCCATGGAAAGTGGGTTGAAAATGGGCCCCCTTCCCTTGTGGCCGTTGCCTTGAGAGAGGGTGCTGGTAAGACTGAGTCTGGATAAAGGAAAGAGTTTTTGTTGTATCAAAGGAGCCAGTCCAGACGTGATTTTCTCTGCCAATACGGAAAGCGCTATTTGTAAAGAGACCACTCATCTTTTGTTTGCTGTAGAAAATGAAGAAATCTCTTAGGATAATGGACTCCCACTATAGCAAAGGACATTTTATCTTAAAATTTGATAACACATTTCTCACATATTGATAAACAGCGACATTGTTTACTAGGAAGGGAAATAAATGTTCTTTGTAGAGATTCTAAAAAACAGACGAGACAATTCTCTGAAGAGTCTGGCCTCTGAAGCTTGAATCATTTTGCACCACAGGAGCAGTTCAATTTGTTGGACTGGAAGTGCAACGTAAGTTTAAAAAATAAAGGCAAATGAATACAGACTAGACTCTTTTTTTTCTGCATATGTATAATGCAGATGATTTAAACTTTGGCAACAAGAGGATGCTTGATATGTATCAATTTTTCTTTCCAGTAGAATATAAACTCCATAGGGCTCAGGATGGTTGATGTGAACTGGAAATGAGTCCCTTTATTTCTAGACTCCCACAGAAATGGCAATGAAGCTAAAGAAAATAACCATTATGAAGGATGAGCAGAAAAATAGTGCATCTTTCATGGACTCTCCAGCCATATTTGACATGCCTGCTCTTCCCGTTAATGGTTTTAGTCCATGACAACTGACTGGACACATTAGGAATTACGGTCATACTGTCTCCCATCTATTCAAGAACACCAGGCCCTCATGACATGAACAAATAACAGCACAGAGCTGCCCAAGTGACCAGACAATTCTTTAAAGGAGTGTCACTAAACTGCAGCTTTCCCAGGCCAGGGGTCAAGAGGAAAAAGAACAGCCGGGGTAGCAAGTTGCCAGGTTACTGTGGGATGCAAGTGGCAGACGGGTTCATCTTAGAAAAAAAAATCTGCCAACTGGTGCGGAAAACATTAGGAGAAGAAGGTCTCACTTTAGAGGAGACAGCTCCCGCAGCTCTATTCATTGCATCCGCGGGAAGGCCGGGGCTTGCTGTGAGGGCTCAGCTGAAGCCCATATCTCCATTTCCCCAACATATACAGACAAGTGCACTCACGCTGCATCCTCGTCTCTGTAGCCAACTCTCCTCTCGAGGGCCAACGTGATAAAATAAGGTCATAGCTTGATGGGAATAAGAAAACAAGTGTCCTAAGTTGATTCAGTGTCAGTCTAAAAATGGAATGAGATCCACAAAGGACAATATTACCAAAACAGTAACAGGAGTGGTTTAATCACTTTTATTGGTAAAAAATAACCAGACTAAAAGCCTTCTCAATGCTGCAAAAAAGATAAACTAGCACATTCCAAACCCAGGAAAATGGTTTAAAACAACCGGAAGAGGATGACCAGTCTCAGAAATAACCTCCAGGAGAGTCAAAGGAAAGCAAAAATAGGCTTTTTCCAGAAGGGATAATGGATGTCATAGGACTTAATACAATGAAAAACAAAATGTATTGCTCCTAAGACATAAGCAAATTCATGCCAAGAAAGAGAAGTACTTGACAAGCCACTGGAAGGGCCACATAGGGGCAAAGGTGACACACTTAATATGCTAACAACTGCACATCTCTTATGGTCATCATGATCGACTTCCTGGAGTTCACCATCTTGAACACATATGGCTTGGACTGTGGTTCCTGGTTAGATAGTATACAAGGTTCATCGTTAACACTGCACCCAAAATAACCAGACAGCTTGGCTGGTGTTCTTTCGATGTTTTGAAGTTGAGGGGTGATTATTCTACCTGCATAGAAAACTATGATGAGTGACTGAAGGCAGGTCAAGCTGACTCTTATTTATGATACTCCTGGTATCTTTCATGCACATAGAGATGGGTGCTGGAAGTTAGCATTATTACTTCTGGTCAAACTAAGGTGGCACTGCTCTTTTCTCCTTTCTCTTTGAATATCTCTAGCCTTTAAAAACAGCATCCTTGCTAGTAATATTCCACTAACATTGGGTATGGTTTGATCAACACCACTAGGCATAAGAATTTCAGGAGTGCTGGACATCAACATGTCTTCTTGCCTTGCCTCCATGTAATTCCTGCTACAAGTTCTCCACTCAGGACCAGGACGAATTCCACTCACTAGGAATGCAGATGTTTAGGAGTTTCCTCTTTGGGGACTGATGAAGATGAATAAGCTGGTTTATGGAAATAATAAATTGGCTGCTTCATAAGCCATTACATTTTCAAACTAAGACAAGATATTCCCATCTGAGCCTAAGATACGTGGCTTTTTTTTTGAAGGGGTCTTTCTCTTTTTCTTTTCAATGTTTATAAGATACATTTTCTAAGGTAAATGCAGGCAGTGAGGTAAACAAACAGAGCCACTACGTGGAGGAATTTGAACTTGGAATTCTACTGGGATTCATGATTCCCACATAGTCATGCTGTCTGTGTCTTGTTGCTGCTGTGGTTTCTAACTTAAGCACGGCTTTTCCCCCTGGACATCTCCTGATGAAGGCTGTGAAAACAATGTTTTACGATGAGCATGAAAATTGGGTTCAGCTCCCAGAGCTATTGCTGGAAGCTGGGTCATCTTGGACAAATTATTTAACTTTTCTGAACTTCTGCTTCCTTTTCTGTAAAATGGTGACAAAAATAGTGCCTTATTGAGATAGTTGTAGAAGGGACTAACTGAGACAACAGATATGCATTTTATAAACCATACGGGTTATGAAATGCTAGTTATTACATAATGATTAGAATTTCAATAGTTATTACCCAGAGAACAAGGATCTGATTCCCTGGCAGACAGGAACCCCACCGTCCACCAACTGGCTTCAGGCTCAGTCCTGAGGTCCCCTGTGATTCTTCCCCTTGATTCCCCTGGGAGTTCCTGAGATGGACCCCATCTCTTGTCCCCTGATAGGATCCATGTTGGAATTCACCAAGTCTCATTAATTGCTTCAGCCACTTTTCGTTTATTTTGGTACAAACTAAAATAAACTTTTATTTTACCTCTGGAAGGAGAGGATTCCATGGACTGGGATCTTCTCAAAAGCAGAAATTGTTTCTTTGTAATATTATTATCTAGCAAATTTCTTGGCAAATTAGGATCTCGGGAACTAAGAATGAATGAGTGATTGGAAGAACGAATGAGTGAATGAATGAAAGGGTTAATGAAAAGATCACTGAAGGAGGAGTAAAAAGAATTAAAAACCAAAACCTTCTTTTCTTACATTCCTGGAAACTAGAGGTATTCATTCAGCTGGGCAAGGACTCTTTCAGCAAGTTGCCCATACAGGCACTGGATGCTGAATGTGGCCGTGATCCTGAGAAACAATATAAATGGGGCCTGAGTTGCACAACAGGGTCAGATCATGTAAGGCTAGAAATGGGACTCTGAACAGTTTTGGGGGGTCAAAGTTTTACTGGGGGATCAGAGGGGTTATGGACATATGAGGTGAAGAGGGAAAGGTATGAAAACAGAATCATACCGGGTAGGTTGTTTTGGGAGTGAACTTGGACCGACCTGAAAGCAAGGTACAAAGATGAGAAGAACTGAGAGAAAAAAACTACATTCTAAGGATCTGCATCTCTGACTCAGGCTATCTACACAGAGGTGACAGGAGAGGAGAAAATCAGAGTGGGTGGGTGACAGTCTCCATGATGCTTAGAACTGGCATCAGGGCCACAACTTGAAGAGACTGGATCCAGGGGAAGGGGACATAGCCACTAGAGACCAGAAGGAAACTTTGGGGGAAACCGGGAGACCAGAAGGAGTCTGGTTACAGGGTCCTGTGGTCTCAGGTAGGTGAGCTTTGAGGCGAGAGTTAAGAGGCCCAAATGCTAATTAAAGATGGACCAGGGAGAGCATCATCATCACAAGATGCATGGAAGCCATTCCATACATGTCTATTTCCTTAAAGAATTACTAAGCAAATGTGTAATGTTTCCAGGCTATTCTCTAAATTGTACTACTAAAGCATAAACTGACTACACTGATAAGCTTCATTTTTATTGTTCTACCTTCATCCGACTTCATTTACTGAATATCTATTGTATACATGGTACTGAGGAGAGAAATTAACATGCCACTATCTGTTTTCCTCCTCTGCCTTATAAGGAAATACATAATAGCATTACAGACTGTTAAACATAAAAGGAACAAAAATACCTATAAATACCACCATATTAACCCAATCATTTTCTTCATCCCAGATGTCTTGTGAGTTTTTACGCACGTGCATACGTTTTTACGTAGTTACATTCATAGCACACATAGTTTTGTAGGCCTTCTTCTCCTATGGCTGGCTTGCCTTTAGAGATGATTCTTATTTTTCAAGCATTTGGCTATGGGATGCCCACACAGTTGAGAATCAAGATTTCAACATTTAAAGGAGAGTCATTTAAAATGAGGAGTAGATTGTATTCTTTCCTTTGTGTTTCATTTGAAGCAATATTTCATTCAACCGCCATAATAAAGCAAATTCTCTTTAGTACTGATTAAAGTATTGAAGAAATAAAGATGAAATTAAAAGATTACATTGCCATTTCAGAGTTTCTAGACTTCTACATACTCATCAACTGCTAATAAATCTGATGGTGCCTGCTTACTAATTGGTTAGCTTTCACCTTGACAGGCCTTGAAGTTCTTCTAATGGGATTTTAGCCAATGGAAATCACCATCATTTAAGCACAATCACCTAGTATAGCTAGATATTTAAGGAAAAGGAAAAAAAAAGCTAATGGCTTTTACTCATGCAATGAAAAAAATTAATAACCTGATAATCTCTAGCAAAGAAGATAATTTTTTCTCCCTCTAAGACTGTGAAGTTCAACATTATGTGATTTATCTCAATGACCTGCAAGTACTGTATATAATTATTAAAAATAACCATCAACCAAGCTTTTAAGAAACTTCATCCTGGCGCTGCTAACTCAACGCCAAACTCATACCACTTTACTCCACAGAACCTAAGAGCGATTCATGACCTGTGTTTCAAAGATGTTACTTTAAGAAGAAAAGCGCACAAACAAGATGCTTGAATAAGCTGTCATTTCAATGGAGGCGCTTATTATGAAAATCGAGTTGACACTTTTAGGAAGTTGTGTCTCACTTTATGGATCATTTTAAAAAGTCATGTTTAATATACAAGTTTAATAATTTTTTTCTGATTAGTGAAAAAAATGTAATATTACTGAGCTGATAGTAACAGTGTTGATTTCAATTTGAGTGATTTTGGAGCCAACAGGTTTTGTAATCGTCTGCCTCGGGAAAGTCCTACTCAGAACAAACAATTCTATCAGCAACATGGGAGCAAAATGACCTGTGCCTTCTTTTATCTGGAGAGCACATTTTCAATGACAAGCTTGTGACTGCCAAGACTGAGTCCATTTGACTGGGGCAGAGTTCCACGTGATTGACATATTTATGTAGGTACGTTCATTCTGACCAATCTTTAGGGATCTGGGAGCTGCAAGCTCATCTAGAATCATCAAATTTTGTTACTCGAATGGTGAGATCACAGTGCACCAGAACCACTGACTCTTTTGGTTTCATGGAATTCTGCTTCAGTAAGGACCTGGCCACACAGAAATAAAATGAAACCAAGAGTAGCGGTGGTTGTTATACAGATCTACACACGTGATCTGATGGCATAGAAGGGCACATACATGGTAATGGGGTCAGTTTCACGGTTTTGATATTGTACTTAAGTTATGAAAGATATAACCATCGAGGGAAAGTGGGTGAACCATACCTGGGACCTCCATGTATTATCTTCATAACTCCCCATGTGTCTATAGTTAACTAAAAATAAAAAATTAAAGACGCAAATCTAGAGGACTATTATTTCCTACGGGACATCTAAACTGCAGAAGTTGGTAGCACTGTGGCTTCGAGCTGGAGTTGGGATCTCCAGACATCATAGATTAAAGCCACTGGCCTGGGGCCAGGGTGGACATGGGGACACTCACTGCCTCACTTGCAGCACCGGGGGTGAGGGGTGGGGGAGGGGACGGGGCCACACAGGAACATGAGGGTGGGACCCGCCCCTGCACTGCAGGTCTAGGCACCTTCAAACATAGGTGACCCTGTCAGGGCCACTCAGCCCTGCTGTGCAGGAATGAGAGGGCTTTACATGGTACCTACTGCCTGCTGAGCAAAATGAAGTGCCCTGTGTGAGGAGCACAGGAGAAGGGCCCAGAAACAGCTGGTGTATGGCTCCAAAGCCTGGATAGAAAGGCCCAGAGTGGGCCACTGGAGTCCTGGGCACTGTCCCCGCTTGGGGCTTGCGCAGGCAGAGTGCTCTGAGTGAAAGGTGAACCCAGCAGCGTCCCAGACTTGCAGTTGCCCCTGTGGGCCCCATGGCCTTCTGGTAGATAGCACTGCTGGTTCCCCGCGAGCACCATGTCCTCACAACCATATAACCCTCAGCTCAGCCAAGCCTCCCTGGTGAAGGGATGGTGGCCTGAGCTAGTGCCAGGGTGACCTTCCCGGTGCCCATTGCGAGGTTCCCCATGTCATCCTCTCTACTGGAATAAAATCAGTAGAATTTTCCATTAAATCAAGACAAGTCTGACGCAAAAAAGGTTTACCAGGCATTATTACTAATCAACACGTGTTTACTGGTTTTTTTCCTATGTGTGCAGTTGCTAATTAAACCTTGTACCGAGACGAGTTTGTCCTTTGTTGGATCTCAAAGTTATAAGAGCTACAAGCACTGACACTTATTAGATAGTGTTGGGGTTGGAGGTGAATCTTGGGTCAGGTTGATAAAGCAAGCCTCTAGTTCTGGACAAAATGATGAATAAGAGAATGATAAACAATGACCACATATGAGCAATTTATTGTTCATTTGCCTAAACATACTCATTTTGTACCACAGAAGAACATACTTTCCATTTCAAAGAATCTGTTGCAGATCCATCATTACAGGCCTGACAAATTACTAAAAGCAAGATGAAATTAGGATAGAAATCTCTTTGTAATAAAGTCCCACAAAAATCACCCAGAAATTCAATTGCACAGAAGAATGTATTAAAAACACAGTGGTTGTCCTGGGGAAGCTTTCTTTCTTCTTGAGTATTAAACATGCCATTTTTATATTGGAACGAAAACCTGAATAAACTCTGCCCTCAGAGAAATGAGACCTTGCCTCTAACTGTGCTCTTAGTACAAGCATTGCTGCCGTATTTTAAAGCCAGGTTTTCCCATGATTGTTAAGACAGCAACACTTTATTATACACATTTCTAACGTGCAAGCTCTGATGGCGGGGAGTGGTGGCTGATCTTCAAGCACGGCTCATTTTGGAAGTCTATTCCATCTTTGAATGATTAGGCCTCTCAGTTTGATTCCCGGGGCCATAAAGATCCTTCCTGACAGAGCCCAGGTGAGCATTTCTTGCTCATTAGACACTTCTGGACAAGCTTCCATGGCACACAGTGAACATGAACTTGGTGCCCAGACATTGCTCTTGACAGTCTGGTTGAGAATTAGTCACCAACCATGCACTCCAGCAGAACAGCCATGCAAGCCGGGCATCTTGGATTTCATGAACTTTATTCAAGAGAAAGCTTTATTGAGATTGGGTAGTATGGCAGGAAGGATGCAGAGAGCAAGTATTGAGATGGCATATATACTTAAAGTTCTCCGGAGAGGTGGTTTTTAAAAAACTGAGTTGGGTTTAAGTGTGATATTTTTTAACCAAATGTTTTTAATTGTGCTGCCCTCCCAGGGCCTTAAAAAAATCCATTAATAACGGGTTTGTTGTTGTCAGAATGTCTATTCTGAAGCTTAGGCTGGGTGGAGGGCTGACTCTCCACTAGAGAGCAATGCCTGGCCAGTGGGGAGGCAGAGGAGAGGGCAGGAGATGGATATGCGCTGCCTTGTTGGCAAGTAGTGAGGACAAGAGAAGCGATGGATCAGTAAGATTTTCCATTAAATCAAGAAAAACACAACTTGCCCCTAACATCACCTCTGATGGCTTCTTAGACCAGCTGCTTCCCTGACACCCTACTGAGGAACAAATTGCTTTCCTAGCAGGACATTTGGACACTCCTGCATTAATAGATATGGATCCCAGCATGCCAAGCCAAGCGAGAAGGCAATTTAATATGAGCAACACTGTCATCTCAATTTAGGACAACAGCTAGGATGCCCTACAGGGCACAGCAACAGCTTCTAGAAGTACATGACATAAGATATTCTCACTGTCTTAAGGCTATAGAAAGCTGGTATTTCTAGTAAACAGTCAGACCAAGGATAACGGAAAGTGTAACACAAAGATGACAGCGGCATTGTGCTATCTGTGAACATCCGTTTTAATTCACGTGGCTTTCACTTCTACAGAGAACTGAGGCCCAAGTTAGAGTGTTTCGTCTCCACCCCAATGATCCCAAATAAATAAAGGAATGGGTGACACTAGATAGCAGATGTTGTATACTCAAGTCTGAGGATATTTCAAAATAAAAGAGGTAACTTCGTGTTCTAATTGTCATACTTGCTATCCTTGATGCTATGCAAGACAAAAACAAATGGAAGCCCTTTTAATTTGCATCTCATAACACCAGGCTGTATGTAAGACAAAAATATTTTGCTGGGTTTTGTTTGACTCTAAACACATTATGCATTGGTAACTCCTTTAATGATAGTTTCTATTTTATTTTCACCACAGTAAGGATATGGCTGAATCTGAAGCATGTATTAAGCTAAGATTATATTTTTGACAAGACTTCTCATAGTAAATTCGGTTCATGTACACTTTTCAAAATCTAGAGATAACTGAATTTTTTAAGCAATATCCACTGATACACCAGTTTATTTTGAGTCAATATCATTCCTAACTATCATACTGAGAGGGATTCATATACAAACTGAGAAGAAAATGTATTCACATGTAACAAAAATACAAATACATTTCCTTCTGGACAGAACATCTCGATAGAAACAAGCAAACAAAAATGACACAGTACATTCACACTTGAGTTCACTCACAGAGAACAGTGATTCACGTCAATTGTAATGCTTTCCACAGTGTCATTTTGTATTAGACACATTGCAAAATAACTCCATCGGTCATTACTGTGAATGCTTCGCCATAAAACTAGCTGTGTGACAGGCCATAAGGCCAGTATTATTATGTTGCCAGTGTCCCTACTGCTAACATTTATTGTATCATGGAAAAGGTCTTTCTCCAGTTTCACGTGTCTTCAATGAGGCAAATTGTGTAAAAATTAATTTCATAGGGATTAACTATTTATCTTCAAATGTGCTGTTGCCCTCCTGGTCCTCCTCCTTCTTTGCAAACCTTCCTATACGCATAGACACAAACCCTATCCAAAACCCATCTGAGAAAAATCACCAAGTACGGATGACAGCTGTGACCTCAGGCAGCCCCTCAGAAATGTAACATGAGGGAGTCACATTTTCCTCATCACTTAGGAGTTTGGGGGAAAAAAACTGAACACAATTCAGTCCACGGATTTTTAAAAAATGATTCCTATTCAGGAAGTTTTCATTAATTTTTTAATTAAATATTTTAACATAAAAAACCTTTACTTTTTATTATTGCCCATCTAGTGAAAAGGCAAGACAATAATAACCCAGCTTCCCATGCGTAGATCTATCATGGCACCTCCAAAAGCACACAGGAATTATGGGGTAGACTGTCGAATCACTAAGGGCAGGGAGGATGGCCCAGTCTTCTGTCTCCAGTATCTACGAAAACGTCTAGACCATAAAAGAGGCTCCATTCACATTGGACAGAAGTGATCTGAACTAAATGTTCTCAAATGGAAAAAAAATTATTTTGTGTACTTAGAGGAAGATGTTTCAAAACTATCTTTAGACTCAACAATAGTTAGAACCGAAATGAGGTTAAGTTGAAGGTTCTGTCTTCCAGAAGGATCGTGATCTCCAGAACCAAATTTCCTTAAACCACTGCAAGCTCAACTGTTCGCTCAGGATCTTACGTTCATCAAATACTAAAGGAAGTGTGATCAACTCTGCAGAGGCGAAGAAATTCTTCTTCAAAGGACTTTTGAAGATTAAAAGTTTTCAAAGTTATCCTTTCACCTATTATCAACGGACAAAATGAGAAGCGTTTTCCCCTTGGAGTGAGATGGTCTCTGCTTTGCTTTCAGATGAGGAGGCGTGAACAGGACGCAGCCTGTCAGAGAGTGGAGTTGGCTGTTGTCCCTACATCCGTTTGATGTTCGGGATCACAAGGAGCTTGATGAGAAATTCTAAAGCCTGGGTTTTATTGTTTTTTTTTTTTTTACACATTTCAAAACATCAAATATGTTCGTTTTAGCTTGTTTCTACCTCCACTCTGCCCAAGCAAATGATATGTCAATCCTTAAATGTGAAAATAAGACTTTGGTGTCACAACATCCTTTGGATTTCTACAGTATGTGCATATGAGTAGAGTTTTGGTGAGACAGGCAGGTGGAGGCCACGGGGATAGAGTATAAGGTCATTCCCTATATGACAGGATAAGCCTTGCATATAGAAGTGACTGTGCAGAGTTGCAAGCCTGAGGAAGTTTAGAACTGTAACCTGTCTTGTTGCCGGGCCTGGGGGTGCAAGTTCCCGTCTCCCAGGACCTGTGGACATTCTTCCTGCCTCCTGGCCAGTGTGTGGGCTGCTCTGAGTCCTTCTCCACGTGCTCCCAACACCCTGCTGTCTGCCTTGCTCTCTCATGACTGGAAAATGAGGGTCCTTGGGTCAGAACACTGTGGGGCTGCATGGCCGGCTCCCTCTCTGTGGCCAGTCCTCATGGGAGAAGTCAATAACCTCCCAAATCCCACTGTTTTTTTTCCTTTGCCCCAAAAGACTTAATAAGAAGGAGATAAGGTTAAAATGAATGTCCAGGGAGTCCTGGTGCCCTCAGTGCAGCTTGATGGGAGGATCCAATGGGCAGAAGGGAGGGCCAGCGAGGCTCTCTTCTCGGCCTTGTGACGTTGGGCCCAATGAACAGCAGGACATTTTTAGCTCATGTTGATGAATTATTTCCTTGTTCAAATTCCTGTTTAGCAAATCTAATCACCTAGAAATGTTCTCTTCTATGAGAAACAGAGAATGAGAGAGAGGCCTGTACAGTTTCTTAGGGACGACTGTCACCTGGGAGGATTAGAAATACACCACCTTTGATAACCTTGGTGCCTTCATGTCTGTAGCAGCTCTTTGTCCTTTTCATGCCCAGGACATACACAAGCTTCAAGTTAGCAAGACGATTGGAAGGAAGAAACCAAGTCTCAGGATTGCCCCAAAGCCCACTCCCAATTATTGATCAGGTGCTTACTGAGTCCCAGGCACTGTGCTGAGTACTCTCAAACCTCTGTATCCTTCAGTAAATCACCCCTGTATGCCAGCATAATAATAATAATAGTTTAATTATTATTATTAGTCTTCTTCTTTTGCAGATGGGCTCACATGGGTTAAGAGTACACAAGTACACACAGATAGAAAATGGCAGAGTGGTTAAAGTTGATTAATTTTGTGCTTTTTGTGCTTTTTTCCCCCTCACATACAATGCCACCAAACCCAGAAAATCAATGAAACCAGCAACGGTTTCAGTATACATTGCCTGAAGACTTCACCAATGAGAAGTTAATTCTTTTTCAGCTTGATACTTTGGAAATTTTGTTTATTTTCAGCTTGTTTCATTCTAAAAAGGATCTGAGATGACCAACTTACCTACAGTGACCTAAGTGAACAGAAGATGAACTCAGGGTGAAGGGAAAATCAATCGGAATAGTAAAATGAAACCATCTTTAGAGTTTGCACCCGGAAATCCTACCCTGTTACTGATTTGTCTCTGACAATCCCAGCTGCCAGAGCCAAACAAGGAAAACGGCAAATTATAATATTTGTATTATTCATCAGATAAAGCCATTCTATTTTTTTCACTCTTTTTTTTTTTTTTAAGATTGGCACCTGAGCTAACATCTGTTGCCAATCTTCTTTCTTTCTTTATTTTTCTTCTTCTCCTCAAAGCCCTCCAGTACATAGTTGTATATTCTAGTTGTGGGTCCTTCTGGTTTGTGCTATGTGGGACGCCACCTCAGCATGGCCTGATGAGCAGTGCCACGTCCACGCCCAGGATCCAGACTGGCGAAACCCTAGGCTGCTGAAGCAGAGCACACGAACTTAACCACTCAGCCACGGGACTGGCCCCCGATAAAGCCATTCTTTCAGTAATCTGTTAATATCCACTAGGTGCCTGGCACTATGGTGGGTGCTGGAAGACAAGTCACCATATGCCAAATATTGCCAAGGAATCTCTCTTCCAAAGACCAAACTGGCCCATCCTTATTTCATCTCCAAGGTGAGGTGCGATTATGTGGCCATCACCACACCAGGGACTCAGAAGCAGAGCTTGTCCTTGCATTAAGGTCTCAGAGAAATTTCTACTTAGACTCTCAAAAGGTGACATAAATTCATACCAAGTTGCTGAGCACCTCTGAGGTAGATTCACTGTAAAAACAGTCCCATTCTCCACCTCTCCACATACCCATATCTTTACAGACTCTGGGTTCTCATGTCTACCCCCACTCCTTGAAGCTGCACTGGCCTTGTGACTTGCTTTGGCCAATAGGATGGGGTGAAAGTGACAATGTGCAATTCCAAGCTCAGGCCTCAAGAGGCCTTGCACACTTCTGCTCTCTCTTGGACCTCCACCTCCTCCATGAGAGCAAGGCTGGCTGGTTAGCTAGAGGAAGAGAAACCACATGGAGCAGATGGCAGCCAGCCTGCTGTCCCAGGTATATCCCTCCACTGACCCACCAACGGACCGCAGACAAGGAGCAAGGCCAGCCAAGACCAGTTGAGTCTGGCCAAGGTCAGCAGAACTGCTCAGCTGAACCATAGACTTAGGAGCAAAAACAAATATTCATTTTTGTATGCCACTGAGGTTTTGTGTCTGATGGTTACATAAAATTATTGTGGCAATAGATAATGGATATAACCTTTTGGGGTATAATACCAATGTAAGAGTCACTTAAATGGGGAAGTGAAGGGCAGTGGGGAGCACAAGTAGCAGCCTTCTGTGCAGCCTGGTTCAGGGTTAAATGATAAAATGCCTACAGGGATGGATATTCTTCTTCTTCTTCTTCTTTTTTTTTTTTTGGTGAGGAAGATGGGCCCTGAGCTAACATCTGTTGCCAATCTTCCTCTTTTGGCTTGAGGAAGATTGGCCCTGAGCTAACGTCTATGCCAGTCTTTCCTCTATTTTGTATGTGGGATACCACCGCAGCATGGCTTGATGAGCAGTATGTAGGTCCACACCTGGGATCTGAACTCATGAACCCCAGGCTGCTGAAGTGGAGTGCATGAACTTAACCACTACACCACCACGCAGGCCCCAGGGATGGATACTCTTTATATTATTCTTTATGAATATTGTGGAAGGAAGAATACCAGTCCCTCAAAAGATGTTTGTGCCCTAATCGCCAGAACCTGAGACTATGTTGCTTACATGGCAAGGGGACCATGCAGACGTGATTAGGGTTAAGAACCTTGAGATGGGGAGATTATTCTGGATTATTTGGGTGGGTCCAGTGTAATCGCTAAATCCTTAAAATCAGAAAACCTTTCCTGCCTGTGGTCAGAGGGAAATGCGACTATGGAAGAAAGGTCAGGGACACGCAAAGCTCCTGGCTTTGAAGGTAGAGGAAGGGGCTGTGAGTCAGGGAACATGGGCACCTCTAGAAGCCGGAAAAGGCAAAAAAAAAGATTCTCTTCTAGAGTATCTAGACAGGAATTCAGCTCTGCTGACACTGGTTTTAGCCCCATGAGACTGGTACCAGACTTCTCACTTCTAGAACAATAAACAATAAATGTGCTGTTTTAAGCAACCAAGTTTGTGATAATTTGTTACAGCAGCAATAGAAAACTAATGCAAATATTTTTGACAACTTGACTTTTGATTTAAAGTGGTTGGAAGAGTCTAAGGTTATATTCTCTGGTAAAAACTCGCTTTTCCCAATATGTTGTGTAGCTAGTTAAGCACAGATACGTTGATCACCAACTCAATCAATGGATGGTAGTGAATTAAGATGTTTGCAGATAAAACGTAAATAAAAACATAAAGTATCCTGATTCAGTGATGACACCACCGCTGGTTGGAAGCCCCCCCATTGAGAGTGCTCTGTGTGGCCTGGTCATTAAAATATCAGACTCTAAGGGAACTAAAACTTGACATTGTTGAATAACTGGAAAAGGGTGGCATGCTAAAAAACTCTCATTATAATATTTGATGAATGGACTCATAAGAAGGGAACTCATCACTTTGAGTGACTTCGGTAGAACAGCAAGTATCTCCCTAGGTATCCGATATAATTTTTAAGAAATAAGTTTATATTATTATTTTGTTGTTGTTAGCACATATTGCTATAACCATCCCTTGGTGAAATGTGAATCGCTATACAGACATAAATTACTGTTACCTGTTTTGGTTGCCACTGGTGTTAGTATTATAATTCTTTTTTTTTTTTTTTCCGCTGGTAAGATTCGCTCTGAGCTAACATCTGTTGCCAGTCTTCCTCTCTCTCTTTTTTTTTCCCTCCCCAAAGCCCCAGTGCACAGTTGTATATCATAGTTGTAAGCCCTCCTAGTTCTTCTCTGCGAACTGCTGCCACATCATGACAACTGACAGATGGGTGCTGTGGTTCAGCTACTGGGAATTGAACCCAGGCCGCCGAAGCGGTGAGAGCACCCGACTTTAACCACTAGGCCATCAGGGCTGGCTTGGTATTGTAATTTTTATTATTGAATTTTGTTTTAAATTTAGTTTTAGCATGATTTAGAGCTATTTTTCTTCTGTTGCCTCTCCAATTTTACGCTGGAGGTCAGTAAGCAAATGGGATTCCTAAAGTAGTCAAAAACTTCCTTTCAAGCCTGAGTTTCTGAAATATTCTGCATCTATTTCAGACAGGATGGGACACTTTTACTTTATTGCTTTTATAAACCCAGCACCAGTCTACTGTAACGTAAACTTCCGCGAGCACTGGATTGATAAAAGAATTGGCGAGGGGCCGTGTGCTGCTGTGTCTCCAGTGAAGTCTTCCTATTTGACAACGGAGGCCTTGAAAAGAATAATCGTAGGCAGACAATAAAACCGGCGATGGCACCATAAGGAAACATAAATAGGAAACTGCATTCCTCGAGGACGTCTTGAACGAATTCCAGCCCTGTGAACCTCACTAATTGCTTCCATTCTTCAAAACTTTGTATCTACTTTAGTCATGCAGTCAATGCAATTTAAATTACCTGAATGTGTCTCTGAAAGATTAAACAGAGACGCAATAAAGATTAAATAAAAAATTCTTTGGTGAACGAATACTTTAGAAAGAGAACAGTGTGAAAATGCTACAATAATATTGTCTGAACCAAACAATGAATTTGAGAGATGCTTTATTATAAAACCAGAGAAGGGAAAATGATCAGAAAGCAAACACAAGAAAAGTTTAGACTATTGGGAGACAGTAAGAGGCATGATTTCCAAACCCTGTGTATTAAAATAAAGGGAAAGACAAGGGCCCCTACCTGGATTTGATATTTCTAAATACCTGGAATCTATATGGCTATAATATTTAAATAAACTATTACAATCAACACATTGCATCAGAAAAGTTTCTGTGTTAATCTGGAAATATGGGTTCTAACTGCAGATGCTGAAAACACTTTGCATAATATTTAGCTATAGAATAGCCCCAGGTAAAATTAATAAATTATTTGTTTAAAGTAATTCTTGGCAAGCACCAAGATATCCTAGATGGTTATTAATATGCATACCAAAAATTTTAACCCAATTATACTGATGGCCCCAACGTATAACATGCACCACACAGAAGGTTAATTCAAATATAGGTTTCAGTTGCCTGTCACTCAAAGCTGTCTCTATGTACAAGCTAGTATTGTGTGTCTTCTAAAGACCCCTGTTTGAATATAATTAAATCATCACACACACAGAGTGGTGTGCTGGTAAACCAGCTCCTCCCCAGCCCTCCTGAACAGATTCAGTCCTGTAATATTTCCATCGTGGCCCATTTCAAGCCAGCAACAGGAAGTTACTGAACACGGGGCTGGAACATGATGTGTGTAATTGGCTCTTATGAAATGGTACTGCTGGCTCCCACCTCCAGGAGATCACCATACACACACACACACACACACACACGTTCAAACTGTTTCAGTTGCTTAAACAATTGTACTTGGGTTAGATGATTGCATCTCACTTTGCAAAGTATGTAGGCTAGAACAATGGGCACAAATTTTCTTACATACAGACAAACTCAACTACTAAAACTATTAAGTGATTATATTATATTATATTAAGTGATTGCCATATTCTTCTCCCTGTCTCAGTCACCATGCCACTCCTTCTTCTACTTTTGATTCTGTCCTGTTAATTCCTCCTTCTTTATCTGCTGTTGACCATCAGAAATTCTGCTAGCACCCCTAAATAAAATAAATGTAGCAGTAGTTGCCATGGGCAGTGGGGAGGGGGCTCTGATGTGATTTTACATTATTCAAAATTCATTCATTCATTCACAAACATTTATTAGGCAGCAAGGATGAGCTTGGAGCTGGGTCTTCCATGTACAGTGGTACAGTTTGTGCATGGCACAAAGGATTAGGCCAGATGGGCTTGAAAACAGAGGGCGTCCGCCTCCCTGGACTTTGCAGCCTGGAGGAGGCCATGCCCACATGGGTGCTTTTGAATTCATAGCAAGATGCCAGCTGGGGGCCAGTTCTGTGGCCCCTGTCTGCCTGAGAGGTGAAGTGGGGGGCACCTTTTATAATTCATGTGCCCAAAGGGGATGCCTTTTAAAATCTGCTTGGAGGGGGACGAAGATGACACAAACTTAGGGGACACAGTGTGTCACCCTTCCTGAAGCTCGCTTTCATGACTGTGATAAGACTTCTTTCCTTCATCTAGACTCTCCAACATGCCTAGTTAGACCAAGCTCTCTGATCTTCTCCATGAGACTGGCCTTCACGCAGCTATGGTCCTCTTCTGACTGGACCACTGAACCAATTGGCTAAAGACCCTTGCATGAGACCAGAAGGCCCTTCACAGAACACCATTTCTTGTCAGCTCAGGTTCTGGGAAGTTCCACAAGCATTACTGACCCTTTAACATTTCTTTTCTCTTATTTAGTCCCCAAAGCTTTGGTACTAACTTGAAGAAATTCTCCCAATCTGAGACAGTGTTTTAGAATTCTTTTTATCCCTCCAAATATTTTGCATACACTAAAGGCTTAACACAGACTTTGGAATGGAAGAATTTACATAGCCATATGCATCCAATACATATTAAGTATTAAAGTAATCCTTAGCGTCAAGATTTTTCATTTGTGACGTGCCTTAGCAAAGGATTTAATTTTGAGACAAGGTTTTATTCTAATTGATGTCTTCTAGTTTCCTCTTTTCATTTATACACGAATCCTAGCAAACTTTCTAGGTATAGATATCTCTTGATGTGCAAAGAAACAGAGTTTTCTGGAGCTGTAGAGTATGCAGAGCTGTGAGAATGTAAAGTGGCCTCTCATCCCCTCCAGGAACTATCGCTCCCCCAGTCTGTTTAAGAAAGGTGGATTCCTTAAGCCTTTAGAAGTGAGCATTCCTGAAGCCCCCAGTAGCATCTATTAGCACCCCAGCGCTGATGGGAGCCCCGAGTTCCCATGGAGGAGAGATCCTAGAGACCATAGCAAGGTTATGGGGTTTGTCTCAACTGAGGCCCCAAGTGGATTTGGGGCTGTGAACAACAAGGTCTCATTGTACAACACACAACTGACTCGGGGGCACACAGGCACACTGGTGTCTTCACATCCGGGAGTCTAAATACTATATGGAAAGTCTCTGTTGTAAGACGTATAGGCTTTAGACTTCAGTAAGAAGGGTGTGAGGTTAGACATTGAGTAACTTCTTGTAGGTAAAGGTAATTAAACACTGCCTCAGGAGATGGTCTAATTATCTCCCAAGAAAAGGCGACTCTTTGTTTTGAATGATTAGGTGAAGTTCTATGTGAGGGGAGGAGGGTGTTTAATGATTCTTGGAAATTAAACCAATACTGAAAAAATAAAGCATTCCTTAAAACCTTACTCTGTGTGCTAAGGGAGAATGAAGTAATGCTTGCCTGGTGTATGGTCTTACCTTAGAAGGCAAGAATTCTCCTTTGCTTTATTTAAACTAGCACTTTTATGTTAACAAGAATAATCTTGTTTGAATATTCTTAATTTAGGAGTCTATCATTTAAAGCAGGTATTGTGTATCAGCGTGGCACACATGCCACGATTGTGGATTCCATTTTGCGTCTCTTTTTAGCATCAATTAGGTCTTCCTGTTCAAACTAAATGTATTTAAGTGAGTCTCATCACCATCATCTGATCTGATGAGTGGCTGCTTAAGGTGGACACCAGGGGAAGGTCAAAAGACAAGGATGGGGATGTTGACTCATGGCTGAGGCGGGTGCTGTGTCCCTCTAGCAGCCTAACCTGGCAGTCTGCTCTGTGCCTTAACTATAGTGAGGCAGCTCACCTGCTTGCCATCTGCTCGGCGGATGTCAGTAGAGCATGCACAGAAGATCAGGGCCTCAGAGATGGAAGAGACCTCATTTTGCAGCTGAGGAAACCAGTACAGGAGGGACTGTCACTCATCTGTGATGTCACAACTCTGGGACACAGACAAGACTGGTTTCTCTTTAAATTCATACCATTTCAGTTTCAAGGAATGAAACAGCTAAACCTCCATATTTGAGCTGAATATGGTCTACTTATTTTCATAATTAAGGCAGCTCAGTTTAAGTGAGGTTACTTTAAAGACTGTCCTATATGCAAGTTGTCTTCTGCAAAATAAAGCATAAATAATACTTTCCAAATCAAGTCACATTTATAAAAAGTATTGGTGCAATTGATTTTTATCTCCAGCCAGAAACCTCTGCAAGAGTTAAATATTCTTTAACATATTTGTCACATTTGGGAAGTGGAAATTTAATTGCATAAATTTTGATGATGAAGGGAAAGATCATTTGATAATAATTAATGTCAATTCTCCTGGGACCATTTCCATTTACATGGTGTATAAACAAAATAATATGGGAACATTAACCTGTTTCTTAGAGCAGTGAAAGCCTATTAAGCATATTATAAAAACAAAAGAGCTGCAAAAACCACTTTATGTAAGAAGCACTGTTTTAAGACTTTGTCCGTTTCACACCATCTTGATATTTTATCCTACATTTTTTATTGAGTTTTGACTGTGTGCGTGAGTTTCTTGCCATCGCTGAAATTAGCACTCTCAAGTTCTTCCTGACAGGTGATCCTGGACAGCAGAGAAAAGAGGAGGTATGCTCTGAAGTGTCTTGAAGAGGGTGGTAATTTAGAAATTTTTTGAAGATTCATGTTTGTTTCAAAAATCATTCTCCACCCAGTCCTTCCCCAGAGTATCCAGGGAGATGCACCCTCCTTATGTGACTGTGCATCATATTCCATATCAGATGCCCTGATTTGAGAATCACACACCTGGAAGAAATTGCCTTTTCTATTTTCTTAGGTCCCCACCCCCAAGACCAGCAGGAGCTGGAGCAGCCTCAGTGGATCTATAATAAGACTTATCAGTCTTCTTACTTCTTTGCAGAGAAAAGACTGTTTCGCTGCTCTTCTTCAGAGAACAGACAAATTCTTGAAGTTCTTCAACTGTTACCTCTCTAACAATCACTCTCGAATTCTCCCAATGATCCCAATACATCAAATTTCAATTTCCTATTTCCAGCTACCTGCGGGATATGTTATCACTTCAAACGCAACATGGCACTCCTCACCAATTGACAAGATGTTTGTTTTACTTGGTTGCGAGTTCCATAGTTACGTCATTTACCGTAGCCCAAGAAATTATCCTGCAAACCCCGAGCAAGGTTGCTGGGGAAACCGATGCACTCCTACATTTAATGACACAGTGATGGAAGAAATCAACTGTATGAACTTAAAAGGGTCCCAAGGTAGGTGGCCCTATAAAACCACCATGAAAGAAGGAACTGGTGGAATAAAAAATAGGTTCAAGAGGAGAGGATTTTGCACTTATCATTGGGGAGGCTGTATGTGTGTCTACGTACACATATACCCCACAGATGTGTTGGGGAGGCTTTGGGGCCCTGCAGGTCTGTGCCTATGCCACAGACGCCGGTCAGATCATGTGATGTATTAAATCACATGGCTGCTATTTAATTTGCCTCAACTATTGCCCCAGACGACAATGCTACCTGGAGAAAACCGAGGACTGAGACGAAGGGCAGTGCACTCCCTTGGTACCCAGGGTTGGCTGGAGTTCGGGGCACTCAGTGCAGCTTGCACCTTACTTTGCCCTCACCACCCTCGAGTTCTCTTCCAGAAAAAGCCCACCCAGAGTGGAGTGGACAGGGAGTCCACCAGGAGCAGGAGCAGGAGTCTCTGGGGGACCATACCCCACATTGCAGACGCCCCGGGCAGAACTGTTCTGAAGATGCTGATTTCAGGCCAGTGCATGCTGGGTGTCACAGAGAGCCAGCTTCAGGCTGGGCGAGGACCGCGGGGAGCTGGAAGGAGACTTTGCAAACAGCAGAGGAGGAGCTGTCTGGGCAGTGCGCCTAAAGTGAAAAAGCTTGGAAGCTGACCAGGCAGACCAAGGAGGCTTTCTGTTGGAGGGTTTGGCCAAGGCCACGAAATGGTGGGAAGCCGAATGGGCAGGAAAACCAGGAACAGTTACTGCAACCTGTGTGCTCCTTATGCCCTTGGAAGTGGGAGAGAAAGGGCAGCAGCTGGTCCAGTTGCAGAGGAGCTGAGCCAAGCTGGAGAGGAGGCTTGGGAAACAGAAAAGGATGGGGGAGAGGAAGCTCCTGGGCTCCTGCCAGTTCCGGGGAGAAAGCGACTGTGAATATTCGGCAGTTGTGCCGATCTGGAACACACTCACTGCCTCACGTCTCCTGCCTGCCCCTATTTGCACCAGAACACCCATTCCTGGGAGAGAGACAGCACGCCCTAAAAAAAACATGGTCAGCCTTACCAGCGGGGAATTTTATCAACCTGAACCTCAGACTTGCTGCTAGATAATCTGGGTACTATTTCCCAAGCTTAGGAAATTGAAGAGTTCAGGATGTGAAAAGGATCACGCGATCAAAGAACAGGTTTGAGAAATGTTCTGGAACTTTTACAATGCATCCTACTTTTAGGGATAAGCAGAAAAAGTCCTAGAAACCAATCGCAGATAGAGAAACGACAACAAGAGAATTAAATAGACACCAAAAGTGTTCAGTAAAGAAGCGGTTTTGGTAAAAATGTTTTAAAAGCTTCACCTTCATCCTCTTCCCTGAAACAGAAAACTGGTTCCAATTTAAAGTTTCATTGCCATTAGCTCTGTTGAAAAAATATATGTGCAAAATGCTTCTGCCTGTAGGAAAATTTGGCCTTAAGATGCGGATTTGTGCAAACATCCAGGGAACCAATGGCATTAAAATCAGAATTCACAAGTTTCGGGGTTTACTTAAGTGGACAAATCATTCTTCCATTGGTAAAATGGTAAGAAATTTATTTCTGGATCTAGTTTGTGAAACAGGTGTGTGTGTGTGTGGTATGAGTGTGGTGTGGTATGGTGTGGTAGGGTGGGTGTGTGGTGTGTGTGTGTGTGTGCATATGTGTGCCACGGCCCTAAGCTGTTCATCTGAAATGAAATTAATGCTGTAAAACTAGAATCCCTAAAATAATTTCAGAAAAAAAAAAAAAACTTGTGTGGAAAAAAAGGATAAATGGTAATATCTGCTTTTTGCAAGGTTGTTAGGAGGGTTATATTAATTCAAGATAATATTGGTCAACATGGTCTTGGTGACGTTAAAGTAATTAAGCCAGGAAGCCACTACACAGAATGAGGTGGTACCAACGCCTTCGCCCCCTGCATGAGCGAACTGAAACCTCAGCCAGAGTCTACGTGCTCGGATTGGAGAAAATCAAATCGAAGGACAACAATCCCAGCCAATAGACTTTCCCCAATAAGGCAACTGCTTCAGCTATAGCCAATCAAATCATTTCCTTGTTTTGCTTCCGTGTCTTTATAAAAACCTCTTCTCTATCTCCCGTCGGTGGAGGCGACTCACCACTTTTCGTTTGGTGCTCCCTGACTCGAGTTGATGTATGCACAAATAAACTCTTGAAAATTTTAATCTGCCTTAGTTTACCTTTTAACAGTGACTTCAGTAATTTTCCCTTTCCCTCCATGCTCCACACTGATGCTAAATTACTTTTTCCAAAAGATCTGATCATGTGACTTCCCTGAAAACCCCTACCTGGTCTCAAGGTTGGTAGGATAAAGTCCAAAATCCTTAGCTGAGCACATTAGGAACCTTGTGAGCATTAGCTCCTCCGTTGTCACCTACTCCTTACTCCCTGCTCCGATTTTTTGCAGCCCCCATCTTCTCTACCTTCAATCCGGTGCAAAGTTTTCTGCTTACATTATCTCCAGTCCCCATCAGGCACAATTTCTCCCTCCTTCCAGGCCCTTAATGAAGCTTGCTCCCCTTGACAGTTTAACGCCTTTCCCCCTCATTGTATAATTCAATGTACAACTACACGTATGGTGGATAGAGACTGAGGATACAAAAATGAATAGAATGTAGCTCTTACTCTCCCCATCAGCGTCTACAGGTTAACTGGGGCAAATGGTATATAAACAAGCAATGTGACCAATGGTAAAATGAGCTATGTTCAAGGTGATATAGGAGCTGGCTAAGAATGCCATTAACTCTTCTGCATTTCTGTTGCATGTTATTGGCATGATTCTACGTTTCCGTATGAGCATGCCATTTCATGCATGTGTGTCTTGTCTTCCCATTAGATTACGTGTTTCTTGAGCACTGTACAGTGTCATTACCTCTGTGTGCCCACAATGCCCAGGACCGTGTCACATACATAGTGCACAGTCAATTAATGCACATAGAATAAATAAATGATTTTCCCTTACCAGTATTACTGATGCTTTAAACATAAGGAAGAATATATTGCATTTTTTCCTCCCTGGTGAATATTATCAGAATAGTTTAGTTGCTGAAAACTGCATGATTTCTAGTGATTGGAGTGGAAGGATAAAAGCTAAAACTCCCAGGACTTCCGTTGGAAATGTAAATCAGAGGCTGATATTACTCCAAGTGCTACGTGAAACTTCATATTCAATTTGTAAGTCCAAAAGCTTTAATCTGTGGTATGCGTGGTTCTACATGGTTAAGCAGTGCATTTGTATGTAAAATTAGAACGAAAAGATCAGCAGGTGAAAACTTCAGTTCAACTAGAGAATTTTCTAGAATTGTACCTCTACTCTCAGTTTATGGCAAAGCTGAATGCCAACTCTATTTATCTGCACAAATTCAGAAAGTTATTGTAGCAACACCTTTTAATGTAAGGGGTGAATACAATTTTATGTGTATTATTGAGAGTAGGAGGTCTAATTTTCATGCCTTTGAATACAGACAGTAAAAGACATATATTGTTTAAAGGAAAAGATCACCAAGCAAGCACTCAGTCCTGTTAGAAGTAAAGAGGAAGTGGTATTCTGCTCAGATTTTCTTCCTGCATGAAAAATACAAAAATCTGAGAATACAAAGAAGTGGATGGTATATGAATAAGGATGAAAGGAGAAAGAGGACATATGGCATATGTGGGAAAGACTGACCTTCATCCCACATATCCATTCACTCTTTCCTTCTTAGTAATAATTTTAGCTGGACACATGGCACCCACTGCCTTTGAGGCTAGCCACGTGGCCATGTGGGTAATTTCTCTCCCACAGGATATGGTGTGGTGCTGTATGCTACTTCTGGATCTGGCCTTAAGTAATGGGACGTCCTCCTCCTCCCTGACATTTTGGTCCTGGCTGAAGTGTGGACATGGTGCTGAGCCAACTGTACCACGTAGATGAGGGCAACTAAAGACTTTGTGGAGCAGAACCATCATCCCAGTTCAAGATTTTTATGAGAGAGAAATAAACTTCCATCTAGTTAAGCCACTGCTGTTTTGGGTCTCGGTTACACACTGTGGGGTAATATAATGGAGTACACTACAATCCATTTAGCCAGAGAGGAACGAGGAGACATTTTTTATTGCTGATTACAGCTACAGTGGACACAAAAAGATACTATGGGATATAATCTGAAGGCAATTTTGTCTGCTACTAGAAAGTCCTTATCATTGAGTTCTTTTTTTGTTATCTGCCCAAAGTCCTTAGCGAAAGCTTTCCTTTGGTCATTTTTAAGATAACCCATATACCAGTTAAGAGATTTTGTCTGGAGAAACAGAAAGTCCAATTCAAGTGGCTTAAACAAAAAGGAAATGTATTCTCTCCCATAACGTGCAGGCCAACAGCAGAGTGACTTTCCAGCTGATTATCTGAGTAGAGCAGTCAAGTCCAGAAGGACTTGGCTCTCCCCTAAGCCATCAGTAGTAGGTGTTGCAGGAGAAACAATTCTGGCTTAGACTACTCAGGATTCTCTGCTCACCTGAGAATGAGGTCACGTCCCAAAGAGGATTCTTGAAAAAAAGAGAAGGTGGATGTCAAGATGGAAACCGCATGGTCCCCTACAACTTGTCTAGGCACACACAGATTCTAAGAGCTATCTGGTAAAAAATCGACCCAGTTGGGAGGCAGCCAGTGCTCAGGGGTCCTGCTCTAGAGGCAAGCAGTCTTGTTTGTAGAGGGAAGATAAACAGAAGGTTTCATGCTGGTTATTTTCTTAACTTTCTAGGGTAATTTGTGTCCCTGCCAATTTCTGATTATATATCAATGACATTTAAAATAGTGCCCAGAAAATTAAAAGCATACCCAGTAAGTGTTTTATCTAAATCATGTTTAGTACTGAAGTTTAGTGCTTTTCTGAGATCTTACAAAAACAATCTTTGATTTCTTTAGAACAACAAACTAAAAATATACACAGCCACGTGGCCTCCAGACCCGTGACTTTGAGACCCTTTTTAAAATCTCTGTTACATTCATAAGGTGAAGCTGTTTCCAGCTAGCTCACAATGGGAAGTTCTCGGTCAATAGATTTACTCCAACAAAGATCTTACCTCTTAATCTCATCTTTCTACTTCAGCTTTTCTTATTGATTAAACGGACCCTGCACTTTACAATAATACGATCCTGCTTCCACAAAAGCCCAGCCATGCCTTCACATAAACGAGTCTTTCAGAAGCTTACTTTGATTTGGATTCATTTCTTTCCAAATAGTAGCCATCTCCTGAATATAACTTTGCTTTCTACTCTATGTTTACATGGAAAACCATTTACATGAATCGTCTAAAGAAGGTTGATAAATAACTGGGTGATTTCTCTTCTAGGAGACATCCGTTCTAAGTACTTCACATTCTTTAAAAATCCAGCAGGTAAAATTCCATCCTATTTCTGCAAAAGACTAACTTATGTGTTGATTGGAGTCAGTATATCTCCCTTTGTTATTTTCTCCAAATAATCAGGCAGTGCCAATATCCAGGCGTGCAAACATAAACAACAATGCTTCAAGTTCATGGAGAGAAAGACGCAATAACACACTTGTCTCCAGTAATTGGCTTAAGAATTCTTTAGAGAGAGGGGACATTCTCTAAGTGGAGTGGGTTCTGTCTGTATAGGTAAGCACGAGAATAGCTAATTCAGACTTCCTTTGAATTACGGACCTGTCAATTTAACACTAATACCTTGAGAGGAACTGGAAAAAAATCACTCAACATTGAATTCCCAGATTGTCACTGCATGCTGGACAATAACCAAGAAGGCTTTGTGAGGAAGAATGTATGTCAGGAACAATATTATTTCTTTCTAAAAGAGAGTGACAAGCGGTGTGGATTCAGCGAAGAAACAGGTATTCTGGGCCTGGTTCTACAGAATGGAGGAAGAAAATTGCTTTCTTTTGGGAAGTGCACTAATAGGTCCACTTGACAAATTACTTCCTGGAGTGTATAAGATGGTGTTCTCTTCTTCTGAAAGGATTCCTTCTTGTTTTTATCCTTCTTCTGACCCTGGTTCAAGAATGGGCAGACGGGGCAAGGTTTATACATCTGGCTTATATCCTATTCATGGGCCTGTAGTCCCACTTGATTTCTTTCTTTTCCTTGAAAATAATCCTTAAATAAACCTAACATGAAAAACATCTTATTCTCTATTCACAATATAACTTTTATTTTTTTTCTTTTTCTTTCAATATTTAATTTATTTTTTTATTGAAGTATGGTTGAGATACAATATTATATTAGTTTCAGGTGTACAACAGTGATTTGACATTTATATATATGATGAAATGATGACCCTGATAAGACTAGTAACCATCCGTCACCATATAAAGTTATTACAATATTATTGACCATTTTCGCCATGGACAGGTAGATAAAGAGCTGTGTAGCATGCCCAGGTAGTTCTGCCAGGTATATTTTCTTTTTTTCTTTTTTCTTTTTTTTTTTTTTACCAGAAACAATTTTATTTTAAGACGATAGTGGGGATGGCAGGAAGTGACATTGCTCTCTTATTCTTCCCCATGTTTGTTGGATAAAGGGAGGAGACCCAGAGACCCAGTGGGAAGAGAATACCACGTGGAGACATCACCAACACCAGCTCATTCAGCTCCTCATCACTGTCCCCTTAGTTTCCCTGCACTGGCCTCCCAGGTCGTCTTTTTTCCTCTGATCCATCACCATCCTCTCACGGCAATAATCTTTCCTCCAAGAAAAGTTGTCCAATGGCTCCCAATAGTCTTTAAGTAAATTTAAACTTTTTAGCACAGAAAATCATCCCAGTCTGGGATCCCTCATCAGCCTCTCTCCACCCTCACCCCTATAAACCTAGGCTCTAGACAAGCAGATTTGTTTTAAAACTTCTGCATTTTTCATGTTCTTTTTGGACTTTACTACCTTTGTTTTCTCTGCCTGGAATATTCTTCCTGCTATTTGCCTGATTTTCTCCTATTACTTTCTCAACTCAGTTCAAGCATCACTTCCTCATAAAAGTTTTCTCTGACCTTTGCATGCCTGGGTTAAGTTTCTCCTCCCTGTATCTCTGTTTGAGCTTTTCATATATGAGTCACTTATTAAAAACGCTGCCTGGTACACCTTCGACGGGCTTCCAACCCATAGGGAAGGTGGGAGTCAAGATCAGGCCCGGCCAGGTCAGATATGCCCTGGGGGAGCCTTCACCTTTCCATTCTTAGGCCTCATTCACTCCCAATGTTGTAGAGGCAAAAGAGATTGAGGGCCTCAGCTGGCAGAATTCTTGGGCCCGTGGAAATGCAAAGGAGGGAAGGGGGAAGGCTGGCTGCATTTCTGGGGATGCAGGGAACATTCCGTTTCTGGATCTGTTAGAGACCCTTGGAGACCACCAAGCATGGGAGTGACTTGTGTTTACCCTGGACAAGCCCTGTTCTCTCCCAAGACTTTGTAGAGAACGGATCCAACAATTTATAGACTTGGCCTTTTCCAGTGGAATGTCTGACAAGCAGCGAGAAACACACGTGACTCTAGCACTGTGTGCTGCTTTTCTTTGGGCCACTTTGAAAGTCTGTCTAAATTTCATTGAAAAATGGCATAAACAAAAATAGGAAGAGAAACAAAAAGGCAACAATAAAATATACTGCAAGAAAATAACTCCCAGAATACAGATATGTGCAGAGCACCTTTGGAATATATGTTCCTGTAATGTAGGAACTACTTCAGCTATTTGAAAATGACACAAAAATCGAAATTCACTTATTTGCATTCGGCCGTTCAATGATTTTGGTGACATGTTTCATAAAACTTATTTTGAGAACATAAATTAAATTTCCTAGCAGACTTCACTCCCACTTTTCTTAAATATGTCATTCAACTAAATCAGTATGACAGGAGAGTGTGCTCTATGCAAATTAAATGCTTGAAGGAATATGGAGTTGGATCACCGGCATCTCTAGCTCCTTCCAACCAACAGTAGTGAGGTTTTACAGATTGGGTTTTTATGCCCTTGGTCTCATCAAGTAGAAGGCATTTTTTCTCTCCCTTGTCTAGACCCCAAAGAAACACTATATCTGAAAAGGTGTAAAATTCTACCTAATTGGATTATTGGTCGCCTTGCTGTTTTTTTTTTTAATTTTTTATTTGTTAATTTTTTGCTGAGGAAGATTCGCCTGAGCTGACATTCATTGCCAATCTTCCTCTTTTTGTATGTGAGCTGCCACCATAGCATGGCCACTCACAGATAAGTGGTGTAGGTCTGTGCCCAGGAACAGAACCTGGGCCACTGAAACAGAGTGCGCCGAACTTAACCACCAGGCCACCAGGGCTGGCCATCCTTGTTTTTATTTTTAACATACAACATTACTAGATTTTTTGAATATAAGAAATTTAATTAAAAAAAAAGTAGTTCATAAACTAAGATAATCATTTATGTTTTAAAAAGGTACAAGTAATATATCTACATGTTTAGAAAACTCAAACATTATGGAAAATTATACGCTGAAAAGGAAAAGTTTTCCATACCCCCAGTCTCTCTCTCCAAAGGCAACCACTGTTGATAGTTTCTTTAATTCTTTCCAGAAAATATTTTATATATTTATGAGCACTGATATTCTTTTTTCTTGCTCTTTTCCCTTAATTCTATATATTAAAAATTGTTACATATCAGCACACAGAATGGCATTATTCTTCTAAATGGGGTATTGCATTTTATCGTACAGATATGTCAAAAATGTATTTGACTACTATGATATTACTCAAAATTTGTTTCCAAATTTTCATCTATCACAAAAGAATGCTGCCAAGAATATCCTCCACAAATATCTTGACAAATCTTTGTGATTATGTCCATAACGTAAGTTTCTAGCAGGATCACATTAACAGTTCTACCTATAGGAGCAAAGGGTTAGGATTCTGTCACCCTACTTAAGACAGGGAGCTTTGGTCTGCAGGGATGGTGCTGTGATGAGGTTGAAACATTATAGGTACCAATATAGGGTTGTTATTTTTATTTGAGCAAACTAATTTTAAGTACTGGACGTACCTGGATCTGGACACAGATGAAGGAGACACTTTTCATGTCTTTGGGGATAAAGTGAATAATCATTAATTCTTGTCCTTACTGCCAACCTTAGTCTGAAGATGAATAAAGAGTCTGTGCTTCAGGTAGGACTTGATGAACCCCCAGAGCAACCAGGTGGGAGGTCTACGCCAAGTGCACACAGGTGTGGTGCCAAGGGCTGGCCTCAAGGGCAGGGGGAGAGGATTTATTGTTAAGTTATTTTTGAGACAAAGTATTTTTTTTTCCTTTTTCTCCCCAAAGACCCCCGGTATATAGCTGTATATTCTTCGTTGTGAGTCCTTCTAGTTGTGGCATGTGGGACGCCACCTCAGCATGGTTTGATGAGCAGTGCCATGTCTGCGCCCAGGATTCGAACCAATGAAATACTGGGCCACCTGCAGCAGAACGCGTGAACTTAACCACTCGCCCGTGGGGCCAGCCCCGAGACAAAGTATTTTTAATGAAAGGACAGTATGACTGCAACTTAACGTGAGTCTAACACTTTTTATTACTATGAGTGACTAAAAGTCAGAGAGCCTGCCTGACTTTTGATCCAGGGAGAGGAAGAACTATTCCAGCTGAATGTATTTTAAAAGAAAACTGGGGAAACACAATGTGGTATATCCATACAGTGGAATATGATTCAGCTATGCGAAGGAATGAAATTCTGACACAAGCTACAACATGGATAAAGCTTCAAGGTGTTATGCTAAGTGAAATAAGCCAGACACAAAAGGACAAATGTTCTGCGATTCCACTTACATGAAATATCTAGAATAGGCAAATTCATAGAGATAGAAAGTAGATTAGAGGTTACCAGGGGCTGGGGGCATGGGGTGTTACTTATGGTACGGAGTTTCTGTTTGGGATGATGAAAAATTTTGGCAATAGACAGTGGTGATGGTTACAGAACATTATAAATGTACTTAATGGCACATAAGTGTACACTTAAAATTGGTTATAAATGGCAAATTTTATGTTATATACAGTTTACTAGAATAAAAAATAGTATTAAAGAAAGAAAAAAATGAGAGAACAAAGAACACTGCTTTGATGATCATACCTCACAACCTTGAGTATATATAACACCACAAAAGATGAGATGAGAAGCAGAGAGTATAACGAATGAACTAGAATGAACAAATCAGATCCATGAGGCCATTATCTAAAGGCAGTGTGCAGGGAAATCAAGAAAAACCAGGGCAGAGGAAGGAATGATGGGGGTCATGACCTAGATAAATATATAGGAGGAACTAGCTCCTTCAAGGGGCTAGTGTCCAGGAGAAACCCTAAAGAGAAATGAGAGCCAGAGGCAAGTTAGAAAGAGAAGAACATAATGTTTCTCTGTGAGGCTTCTGCCACCTGATGACAGAAGGTCTTAGAAATGGTGAGGGGTAAAAAGTAATTAGTGTAATGAGATGGAGCATAACTCTATGTCTCCAAGAACTACTGATGGCCTCTGGGAAGGAGACGGAAGAGAGGACCGCCATTCAGAATGCCAGGTAGGGGAACTCCAAACAGCCACCCTGGGAGAGTGGCCCCACCAGGACAGTTACAGCTGGGTGTGGCCCAGGGGCTGCATCCCTGTGATTGCTCTTGTCGACATGCTGCAGCAATTCCTAATAGTATAGGAAACAAGAGCAAAAATTGAAACCCCATGATTCCTCTGTCATTATTGTATTGTCCCATGCAGTTCACGTTTTATGAGATTGATGTATATTGACACTCACTGTGTGAAAATATTTTGTTTACCATAATATCATTTATTCTGTGAAGTTTAGCAATCTCTCATGTTCATTTAATAGGAACCATTTGAAAATACATTACTAACCATATACAATCATAAAATTTCATCCTATCTTCTCTATGGATCTAAAACCCATAAAATCATATGCCAATAGCAGTTTAAGAAATAAAAAGATTTCACTATGAAAATATGCAGCCTTGAAAATATATCCAAGACAAATATGGCACACAATAAAAAAAATCATACTTTATTAGTTTTTTACAAAGAGGAAAATGTTAGAGGTCTAATGCTCTGATCCTTTGGTTTCACCAGCTCATTATGACTGTAGTATGCTTGCTATTCAGCACTATGCATTTAAAAAAATAAAACAAGTGATTGGATTCCCAAGTTGTTCCATGAAACATCTGTCTTTTAAGATGTACCACAAAAAAGGCCATTCTTTGCTCTAAAGAGCTTAGGAAATACTGCTTGCGGTATTCTACTTGTTCAGGCAGAAATGTATGTTTGCATATTGAAAGCTTTAAATCCTACAGAAGAAAAAAACTTTGTTGAAACTAGCTTAACTTGTGTTTCCAAGCTACTTGATCATGGCTCTCTGCCCAGTCTCTCTGCCCCCACTTCAGCCCTCCTTCGAGAAACATCCCTTGGGACCTGTGCTGCATGAGCCTCACTTTGGAAAACGCTGCTCTACATTTTTCGACTTTGGAAATTGCTTGAATTTCTGCAGAGATTTTTCTTCTTAACTAGAAATGAAGGGGTCAAAGGACCTGTATTTGAGACACAGGAAACTCTGAGTTTGTGAACATGACTCTTTGGGTGATGTCCTAGTTTTTCTCCAGACTTGAGCTGTCCAATAGAATTTTCTGTGATGAGGATGAAAATATGCTCCCTCTGTACTGTCTAGGACAGTAGCTGGAAGCCACATGTGGATATTGAGCATCTGAAATGTAGCTAATGTGACTGAGGAACTGAATTTTAAATTTTCTTTAATTTTTAATTTAAACAGCCAATTGTGGCTAGTGGCTACCATATTGGACAGCACAGCCCTACAGTGAGGGGAGAGCAAGATCAAACAAATGCACAGAGACCATCTTATCTTCAGTAGAAATGCGTTTTCTGGAGTGTTCTGAGCTGTCCTGTACCAGGTAGATCTAAAGAAGACTTCTCCATTCAGTTTGCCACTAAACTGATTTCCTAACACACTATTCAAAGAGATGGAGAGTACCATTTTGAAAGAGTATAATTATTTCATACTTCCTTTTATTTCAACAAAAATTGGCTGAAGACAAGTGGAAGGGTCAGTAGTGGTCTATGTTGGATTAGAAAAATGCATATTTCTATGTCAAACCACAGAACACTATCTAGGAACATTTGCCAATTGATGAATGTTTTGTATACAGAACTTGTTTAGAAATTTGTGATGCCTCCTTTAATTAAAATAAATACTCTCCAAAGCTTTCTATCTTTGCACTTCAAGCTGTCTCACACACAGAAAGTCTAGCAAGACTTATTTCCAATCTGCAAACGAGCCACTCTTAGAGTTTAAATTAGATTTTTGGACATATGTCAAACATGGAATGCATATTTTTGACATTTCATAATATTAACTTTCTTTTTAAAATACTTTTTGATAAAGAACATCTTGTATATCAAAAAATAAGGAGCCTACAAGATGTGATTCCACGTTCTACATGGTGGGGACGCCAGGTGGTTGAGGCAAGAAAGATATGATTACAGCCTGGGGCTTAGTGCTTACAAACCCACCTTCAGGCATAATGAAAAATTCCTGTTCATTTGGGTATCTCCTTGAAAGCATCACAATATAAGCTACATATATTTTGAGTCTAGAGGTTAATATCTAGTCTTCTTTAAAAGAAGCGAGAACTCAAGGGAAATCTACCTGAAAAATAGTTTTCAAAATATTTCACATATATTTTTATAAAATTAAAATATTCTTAAAGAATAGGAAAAGTAACCATTTTGTTTTCCTTTTGTTATTAAATATTGACCACTTGCTTGCTTTCTATTTCTGAGCCCTACTACATATTGAAAAAAAGGGATCTCCATCTATTTATTAAGTTAAGTTCTAAACTCACTAATTAGTTAGATCTTTGAGTGAAGCACTGGGTATCTCCATTTGTCTTCATCAACTCCTTTCCCATAAAAGGGCTGAAAATGAGGCTCAGACTCTCATTTAACTAAAATCTTCAACAATGTATTAATGTTCTTGTTATAAGTAGTTCCAAAGCACCATTCAACAAAAATATATACAATTTTTTTGCACAGACGAGGCTGTACCGTATACTTGCGCAGGTCTCGATCCAGATCTGATGGGGCCTTTCAAACTTCAGTTTCTACAATTTTTAAGAACCTCTTCAAGGAAAACGACGCAAGAACACAAGCTTGGTTGAGAATTTGGAAGGTCTGTGCAAGCAAAGAGCCCAAGGCGAGGGCTTCAGTAATCCTTCCATAAACCTGCCTCGAAGCAACACACATTCCATTAAAGCAGGAGCGACTGTTAGATGCCTTAAGAAATTCTATCTTATTCCCTTAACCAAAGGTCAGTAATTTGATTTTCTAAAGATCTCCAGTTTTCATTTAAACGTGTAATTTTTCTTTTTGCGGTTGTTAAATCTTGTCCCTGGATTTCCAATTTAAAACATGAAACTCTTTATCCAACTCTTAGTATTATTTTAAGGAATTATCTCCCAGACATATAATATCCCAAAACAATACCAAATAAGATAAAGATGTTTTATTTATAGAGAATGAGCAAGATTTGATTGCCATAGCTTTCTGTATTCCCAGGTCAGTGAGTGTAATATATTCCATATTTTGTTGCTGCTTTCCAGTACTAAACGTGTCAACATTTTACATTGGAGTCATAAAAGTTAGTGAGATAGTACTGATGAATAGCAATAAGCCCAAAGAAAAGAAGAATGTATAATGTGAATTCCTCAGGAAATCAATTAATATTTTTATGAGCAGTAGTAAAAATATGATCAAGATTAGCAGAGAGTGAGGTCAGACTATTTGATCCCAAACTACATTTTTTGTTGAGTTCTGTCTATCATTGTAAAAATATTCTGTGCTGCGTCAAAACTAAAATCTCAGTGCTCCCAAGGCTATACATTTTATATATTAAAATGTACAGAGTTCTTTATTTGGCCACGTAGCCTTTGATAGGTCATACAAACTCTATAATTTCTGTAGTACTTTCAGTTTCTTAATTGACTTTTTGTGGATCTTTGAACTTAGCATATTTTGGTGTTCTGAATTACGTATTACTTGTGCAAAAGTTAGACACTATATTTTATATTTTTTGAAGAGTTTCTTGTTGAGGCAAGGTAAGAAATTCTTATATTGGAGTAAATGATAATCAATATTTGAAAATAAAAGTGATAGGGTATTCACATTAATTCTACATTGTTAAGATTCATTCATTCACTCATTCATGTAGTGACTGTTGAACCCCAAATACATGAATTTACTGAGGACAAGAATATAAAAACCAAGGACAGGAATAAAAAGATACGAAACAAGTGTAACACTTCCACTTGAATCCTAGGAGGTGCTCAAATAATTCTTTATCATGGTAATAAATTTGCTGCAATCATCACACATCTATCAGGCCTTCGCTAGATGGACTGACATTATCATTTAATTGGAAATTCTTGTCTTCGTTTGTTAGCACTAGCTCTCTGGGTAACAGTTAAACCTAGTGATATAGTGGAGCAAAGGATCAGGTAGTCTGATTTTTCCAATGGACATTACTACATGTTTGAATAAGAGTCATAAATATTAACTTTAGCACCTATTTTAAAGAAGCCCAAGTCAATCAAAAGGCTAAAGTCTGTTTCTTTAGCTGGAAACTACACAACAGCAATCATGGATGTATGGCGGACCATCCAGGTATGTAACGATGGGCTGAATGATGAGAAGTCTACAATCATCCAAGCCTGGAGCTCAACACATGGGTGTGTCTTAACTCCGAACATGTGTGTCTACGGGCATATCACAAGGTACCTCTAAGGCTTAATTTGTAAATTCCATGAATGATGGGGAATTTAGTTCTCAACCTTTCTACGCATGAGATTTTTTTGCAACCTCAAGCATTTCTTGGATACCACAAAGTAAGAGATGTACTTTTTGAATCTGTTGATAGTTGAGGAAAAATTAGGCACAGGTAGATTTTTACAATAAACCTGTAAACTACGGCCTGAGAACCACTGCAGCTAATGATGTCTAGGACTTCTTCCAACCCAAGACTGTGTGATTCTTCTATCGTTTTGTTAAACACTGTGTAGGATGAGGTGCTCACTCACTTCCTCTAACTTCTACTTATTAGGTCTTGTTCTGCCTCTGAAACAACATAAACTAACCATGATTTCTTCCACACAATGGCTTTCCATTACTATCCTTAAATCCAGAAAAGATTGGCAGCTTACAAGAATGTACAAGTCACAGCAAAACAGCACATATCAGGAAAAGAGGAAGAGAGAAGGACAAAGTCAAGCTAGGAAATAAGTTTCAAAATCCATCCTCTCAATGGCCTGTTTATATGCTATAGACAGCCCACAAATGTGGCTCTAGGTTTTCTAGCAGTCAGCTTTCAGAGGGAAATCGTATCAGTTGTACAATTCACAATGTCCTCGAGGACAGCAAAAGTATTCCTGTTGCTAAGATCAGACTGAAATAGCTACCATGGTTCCTTATAGAAAAGTCGATTGGGATGCCCTGAACCACACACATTAAAGTTGCTGTATAATGACCACAATATAAACAAATGGCATTAAACCAAAGTACTATCTAGGAAAAGCAATTCTTTGAAGGGATAAAATAGTGAGGCCTAGGTATCTAGTTCCCCTGCTGTAGATCTGGCTCGATCCAGGGCTATATTCCAGAATATTTGAAAGACAGGATCAAATGAATGTCCTGTAAGTAATTTTCCTTGAATATTGGATCTTTTAGGTGAACTTTTGATAAATATTGATTATATTTTTGATTAAATATTAAATAAATATGCAGTTACTTTATGCTGGGCACTGTTCTAAGGCTTTTGAACTGATTATCTCATTTAATATTTGTAATAATCTTACACAAGGTGACTATAATATGCCCTGTTTTAGAAACAGGGAAACTAAAGCACAGAAAGATTAAGACCACTGGGAATTGGTGGAGCCAAGAACTGAACTTAAGATCCAATCTAATCTCCTTTTTTTGAGGAAGATTAGCCCTGAGCCAACATCTGCTGCCTAACCTCCTCATTTTGCTGAGGAAGACTGGCCCTGAGCTAACATCTGTGCCCATCTTCCTTGACATTATATGTGGGACGCCTGCCATAGCGTGGCTTGACAAGTGGTGTGTAGGTCTGCACCCGGGATCCAAACCAGCAAATCCCTGGTCATCAAAGTGGAACATGCAAACTTAACTACTGTGCCACTGGGTTAGCCCTCTAATCTCCTTTTTGACCACTACAGAATCCCAAATGGCATGTACGTTGGGTTAACATCCTTTTGTGAAAGCTAGGATTTGAAGAAAAAGGGCAATGATGAGGTCAATTTATTTCTGTTGAGAAGCCAAATCAATGGGAATTGATGTAATCCTGAAAAAGACTGTGAGGATTGGAGAAAAAAGGCAGGAAAAGAAAGGAAAGCATTGAATTAATCCTTCAGAAAGTCATTTTTCTTTGTTCTTTTTTCAACTTCTTCAAATTGCAAACTATGGTTGTTCAAAATATGTGTGTGAATTCTTTAATACTCTTTCCTTTAAGGATGGAGCCCAATTCCCTGCCCTTTGAGGGTGTGCTGGTTGTAGTACCTCCCCTCTAATAAACAGAATAAAGCAGGAGTGATGGTGTACAACTTTGGAGGTCAGGTCACACAAGGCACTGTGGCTTTCTCTCTGATCTTTCCTGGATCACTTGCTCCAGATAAGTTAGCTGTCACCCTGGGGACAAACAGCCTAAGAAGAGGGCCATTCAGTGAGGAACTATGGCCTTCTGCCAATAGCCAGTTTGGAGCTGATGCCTTTTTGGCCAACAGTCATGTGAAGGTGCTATCTTGAAAGTGGAACTTCCAGCCCCAGTCAAGCTTTCAGATAACTGCATCCAGCTTGACTACAACCTCATAAGACAGCCTGAGCCAGAACCACCCAGCTAAGCCACTCATGGATTCCTAACCCTCAGAAACCCTGTGAGATAATAAATGTTTATTAATTAAATGGTTAAAATTTGGGGTTATTTGTTACGCAGCAATAGATAACTAATATACAAACCAGAGAACACACCTCCTCAAACAACAAAACAGAACAAATCAAAGTAAAACAAAATGCATTACCTAGAATTTCCAAAGGACAAAGAAATATCCTAAAGATAGCAATCTTCCTTTAGGTAAGGTTTGCCCCAAATTCTCTTAACTCAAAGATATTGAAGCAATTCAGTTCATTTCCAAGGTAACTTTCCATGATTTGGAGCTTATTTACTTATTTATAATGCCACATTGCACAAAAAAGGGAAGATAAAGGCATTCAAACCTTAAAATTATAAAAAACCTTCAAAGTTCTTAAAGCAAGGTGAAAAACTGAATGCAGAAGATGGGCCAAAGAAATCCTCATCTCATAAAGAAAGTTAAGATCTTAAACTAGCTTTAGAGACTGGAACAACAGTAGTCAATTAGCAGGCAGAAGCATACAATTTAGCCATTAGTTAAAAACAATTGTAAATCATTTTAAAGGAAAACATTCACCAGCATTCTGATCCTGGAATCTGGCAGCTTGTTTAGGCTACGCACGATCAGTGGGTGCAGATTATACAGTAAATGATGATGACTAAGGCTGGAACTGTAGTTTGATTTCCCTGATTTCTAAGGCTAGCAAACATCACTTGAGTTTTCATTTGAATGCAATCACCATGATTAATTCAGAGGTATAGCTTTCCACTTAGGCATCACGGTATCCCATTATTTTTCAACTTCCCCTTCTTCTACTTTATCACTCAGCCCAGGGCTTTGTGAGCCCCACTGCATGTCAGATAGGAAGCTTCACGAAGCACAACAGATGCCAACTTATGCATAGGTGACTCACAGAGCTCAGCAGAAAATTAGGTCTGGGCAATATGCCTCTGCTATCAAGACTCCTTCTTCCACAAAATTCCTCATGGAGTTGCAATTTTAAAAGAAATGTCTTCCCGTTAAAATTCAATAGCATTTTATAAGCACATACACTTTCTTCCTTTTCTAGCCTGCATGAAATTTAATATCAGGATTACTATCCATTTGTCATTTCAACCTATAATTTAGTTAGGCTTTTTGTGTTTGAGTTACACTTCACTCACCCCTTCACCATCAGCTTACAGCCATGGGTTCATTCGAGAAGGCATCTAGGTCATATGCGTTGACCTCTTAGAACAAACCTTTTCCATGTTGCTTACTCTGCTTCCCCAGGAGGTACCATTAGTTCTGCTCATCTCTATTTAAAATGATTTTTATGACAGAATATCATTTCAAGTTCTCCATATGAATCTTCATTTTATTTCTTGAAATAGGCAAACAACATCGCTAAGATATCACTGACACAGAATTCTCTTTCTCTTTCACTCCTCTCTATTTAAAGCCAACTCTGAAGAAATAATAAATTGTTGCCTTGAATCAGCTGAGTACTGGGAGAAAAGTTTAAAAGCCTGGGCTAGTGATTTACATCTTAGACTAAACACAGTGATAAACAATTAAAGCAGAAAATCCTAATATGACTCTTCCCTTCCCTCCAAAATATATGTTTTCATATCTGAGATCTTATAGAAGAATTTTTAAATCTACTTTCTTCCACATCAGTTCAAAGATGTCTGAGTCCAAAGGAAAAATGAAAATAAAACAAGTATAGAATCCTAGCCAATTTGCCAAAGTAAACAGACACACACAAAGGCAACACCCAGGGGTGTGGCTGGTACTCACCCCGCAGCCCAGACTGTTGCCCCCTTCGCAAGTGACTTTCCTCCTGCTTGGCTCAGGAAGCAGGCCTGCTCCGCAGCCAGGGCTGGGGCACAGCACGCCCCCCATCTGCAGCACACACTCTTCGGCGCCATATTGCTGGTACCGGTTGTACTGTGAAAAAACGACATGAGTTTTTAAAACTAATGATACTAAGATGTACTGTTTTAGCCAAAATGTTGATAGATGATGGTGTGTGGGATTTCTTTCTTAATCTGTTTCAGTAAAAAATGGCGGGGAGCTGTGGATAAGGAATGGTCCAACATGGAGAAAGTCTCCCAATTCCAACTGGCCAAACAGGTGAGGCATTTATTCTTTGTATTTCTAGAAATTGTCCTTAGAAGATAGATTTTCTGAAGTTTGGTTTTTAATACTACTTCCACCAACTGTATTTAACAGTCTTATTTCATAGAAATCTTAAGGAACGTATCCATTATTGAGTTATGGGCACTTATAATGCACCATTATCAATCTCATCAAGTAGACTATTTTCATGCCTCTATTCAGGACTCTCTGGGTTTTTACAACCACTTTGAAAATAGGCCCCAACATTCCACCCCGTGGTAGTTGCTAGCAGCCCACACAATATCAGGGAACATATTCAGCTTGATAAAGAAGAGACTAATGTTAAAGAGTCAAATTTTCCTTTTGTGCTTATTCTTAAAGCCTGAATTCCTTTCTCCCTGACTTTGTTTCTTTGGGCTACTGCTCGGCTCAATTCCCCTTCCTGGTTTCCGCAACCTGCGGAACAAAACCGAAACTCCATCATACAATTTCAAGGTCTTCCTTGTTGCAGCCCAAGTTACTCTTCTCCTTGCATTATTTGATCATGTTCTCTTCCAACTCAGAACAAGTCAAATAGATTTGATCAACTATTAACTAATTTATGTAACATTTATTGAGAGCCTTCTGTGTGCCAGACATTACTGTGGGTGCTGAGGATACAGCTGTGAACAAGACAGACACCTCTGCTCTTGTCCACGAGACCAACAAGAAATACTGCAAGATTGAACTGTATCGTATTTCAGTGGGAAGGAGAATAAAAAAATAGAGAAGAGACAGACAGCAGGGAAGATGGGGATTACAGTTTTGAAGAGGTGACTAGGGAATAGGGAATGCCTTATAAAGAAGGTACGTAGAAGGAAACATCTGAGGGAGATTAGAAAAGAGAGCCATGTGGCTACCTGGGGGAAGATTTCCAGGCCTAAAATACAGCATTCTAAAGATCCAGAAGCCACAATGTGCTTGGTTTGTCCGAGGTACAGCAAAGAGGCCAGTGCCGCTGAAGTAAGTGAACAGGAGGGAAAACAATGGAAGATGAAGTCAGAGAGTTAATGGGGATCGAGGATGGATAGGCCCCTGAAGGCCATTATAAGAACTCTGGCTGTTATTCTGAGAGATTGGGAACCACTGGAGTGTTTTGATCTTGGAGCTACATAATTCGACTAATCTTTTAAAGACAGCCATCTGGCTGAGATGCTCAGAATAGACTCTTGGGGGCAAGCTGGGAAGCAGGAAGCAGAGAAGCAGGTAAGACATTATTTCAGCAAGCCAGGTGAGAGATGGTGGTAGCTTGAACTAGGGAGGCAGGGGTGGAAATGGGGAGCAGTGATAGAATTCTGGATATATTTTGAAGGTAGAAACGGCAAAATTTGGGGGCAGATTGGACACACGGTGTGAGAGAAAAAGGAATCAAGCACGAGTGTAAAGGTTTTCCCTGAGAAGACAGGACAGAGAGAGAGAAAGAATATTACTGAGACAGGAAGACTTGGAAGAAGAAAGGGTTGTGTGTGTGTATTTAGGGAGTTGAGAAAAGGAATCATTATTTTTATGTGCTCATTTGCAGTTTGATAACCTATTACACAGCTGAGTCAAAATGTTAACTAGCTAAGTGAATATGTGAGCTTGCAGTTTAGGAGAAAAACATGAGTGGTAGATACAAATTTTGAGGTCTAGGTGCATGGAAAGCTGAAAAGAAAGGGTTAGCATCAGGCCTACCATCCATTTTTCTCATTTTTCTGGCCCCAGGAAAGAAAGATGACATAGTCAAATCCTCTTATAAACATGCTAATGGTACATACATATAATGACATTTGCTAGAAAAGAGTTCTTATTTATAGAATGCATTTAACAGGAAATAGTTGGTTTAAGATTGCTTATGGTAAACAAACTAGAACCTATGAATTTATGGGTCAAGGCTCTCTGTAAAATGTCATAAACCATGCAGTTATCAAGGGATAAAATGAAGACATTTCATCAAATGATAAATGACGAAACAGTTTACATAACTGAGAGATTTCATGTTAGTGGTCATTCCATGAACTTCTCAGAGACTCGTTTATTTTGCCTAGAGTACGTCCTAATATGCTAAGACAGGACCTGGGAGCCATGTCAAATGAATTGGACTTCTCTGTTTCTTTGATGCTTACCCACATCCTTGAAGTTATTAGTAAAACTTGACACTGGGTCATATCTATGATTCTTGTAAGTCTGATTTGACAATATCACTCCGTGTTATCTCAATAGAAATGACATTGGATGAGATTATTCAATCTGTTTAGGGAATATGAGAATGAGTTAGCAAAGAAGACTAAGAAATGGCAGCCTATGAGACAGGTGGGAAATGAGAAGGATGTGGGTGTCCTGGAAGCCAAGGGAACAAAATATTTCAAGGAAGCTGTCATGATAAACTGTGTCAAGGGCTGCAGGTAAGCCAGTTACTTAAAATTGGTTGAAGTTATAAATGTAGATGCCATTGTGTTATGGACAAGAGCCATTTCAGTGGAGTCATGGAGCCAAGGCCTTATTGGAGTGGAGTAAAGGAGAATTGGAGGAGAGGAATTCTAAGAGGTGAGAAAGGACATTTTTTTCTAGGAGGTTGGCTGAAAAGGGAAGCAAAGACATGGGACAGCAGCTGGATGGGGCTGTTGCACTGTAAAGGATATTTTGAAAATGGAGAAATAATATTTTGGTACGCCGAAAGGAATGAGTTCGAAAAGAAGGCAAATTGATGATTTAAGATAGAAAAAGAGCTGTGTCTTAGAGTAGGTGGAGGGAACAGGATCTAAAGGATGAGTAGACGGGTTGGCCTTAGACAGAAGGGAAGGTAGCCATCCTTAGTAAAAGGAAAGAAGGCAGCATGTTTGAGCCCAGGGCGGACAGACAAAGGAGGCATTGGAAATTTGAGAAGAGAAATAAAGGTATGAATGATAAAAGGAGAAGGAATGGATGAGGGGACTTAGTATTATTGCTCGACAGTACCAACAACCGACTTGAGGTTAGAGATTATGAACTTAAAGGAAAGTAGTCAGTGGAGTTGTCTGTTTTTCTCCACCAACACTTAGCTGTAAGTGCAGCATAGGCAGGAAGTTGGATTCAAGCCTGGTGGGGGATTTATCAGACTTGTATGAGGAAGCAAGACATTCCTCAATCACTCCCACTCCTACGTGGCTTTGGCACACAACATCCCCTCATATAACTGTGAGTGATTTCAACAAACATTTCTCAAATCCCTCTGCTGTGCTGAGCTCCGTACCATTGGACTGTTCAACCTTTATGTCTTGACCTATCCAAAATGGGTACAAAGTTTCAGTTTTGAAAGACGAATGAGTTCTGAGATTGAATGTACAGCATGCTGAATACAGTTAACAATACTATATTGTATACTTGAAATTTGTTAAGAGGGTAGGTATTTCAGAACTATAAGACTTTTACTTAATATTTTGTATTCTACATCTGTATCTCCTTTCTTCCACAGTGGTTCTGAAAAACGCAAAGTGTGATAGAATTACAATATTCCGTAACAGCTCATTTGCTTTATCTCATATTATACCTATGATGATTTTAGAATAACATACCAATACTATCACCATGAATATGATTACGAAAACTTCAAACATATTTTCATATGCTTCATCCATTCTCCTGCTAAATCTTTCTAATAATAATACTGTATCTACATTGTTGAAACATATGGCCATTTCATACTATGCTTTCTTTCTCTTAATTTTCATATTATGTTAATTCTACACACACACACAATCAGTGCTCACCACCAACCCTTACGGTGATTTCTCTCCAGTAATTTTGGTTGTTAAAGCTTGTTCTCTAGTAAATTCCTCAGAAGATCATAGGAAAAATATTCACTGAGTTCTTGCATATTGGTGACAGTTTATTTGGGACCTTTATTCTTAAAAATGAGGTTGGTTGGATATTAAGTCTTAGGATCACATTTTTTTCCCCTTCTAATATCTTCAATGTCTTACTCCATGTTCTGTTGTAAAGTGTTATGGACAAGCCTGATAACAATCCAATTTCTTTTTCCTTACAAGTGAATTGATCTTTTGCTCAGATGCCCAAAAGATTATTTTTTCTTTTTCTTTAGAATCTAGTAATTTTGTTAGAATATGTCTTGGTCCTGGTCATTTTCTGATCAATTTTCACAAGCAGGCTATGCCAGGAAAGTCATATTGAATTTAAGTTTTAATTTTTGCTCTATTCTCTTGCTTTGATGTTTTCTTATGGGATTCCTAGTATACATATATTGGATCTTCTTTATCTAACTTCTAAATGTGTCAACTTCTCTGGAATCCTTTATTTTACTTTATTTTCACTTTTCAGAAGTTGCTTCCTTTTTGCTTTCTATTTCATTTAAGACAATATCTATTGTTATTTATTTGTATTTGTATAATTTCTTAATAACTTAGTTCCCTTTGAAATATTTTAGTTTCTCCTGATTTGTGGGCATGCCTGACTGACATGCTTTATTTGTCTCTCAAGACATTATTTTTCTTTCTGCTTATCCTCTTCAAAAATTTATATGGAATTTAACCTTGTTTCTTTTCTGTTGGAATTTTACTTTCTTCCTCTCTGTTACTCAGTTTTACATGAAATTAGTTCTCCTAGAATTTTAGAAGGAAGTAGGATTCAGAATAGCTCTTAATGGCTGTAGAATTTTCTCTTCTGGTTTCTGGGGTAGTGTTCAAAAATATGGGGGCTCCCTTTCTGAGATCTCCCAACTCTGTTACCCCACTTTGAGCTGGACTTTCTCTTTCCTTTTTCCATTTTCTATTCTGAGCAATTTTCTCCTCAGTGTGGGGCTCTGCTCTGACCAAGATCTTTGCCTGGTTAAGTTTTGAGAGTCCATGGGACCTAGATGCTCCAGTCCCTTCAGACCTCACGATAGACCCACTGCATTCCCCCTGTATCTTCTTATGTATTTGTATCTTCTGAATTTAGCATAATATCTTGTCCATAGTTGGTACACAATAGTTGTAGAATGAATTGATGAACTCTAACTCCATTAAATGTCAATTAATTAAATAATTCTAATCAAATAATCAACAGGAATGGGAACTAATAATAGAGTGATATAGGGTGGTTCAACCTAAATAAATATTTTTCTATTTTAAATAAATTGCTCTTAAGTAATTGGCTATTTTCTGATTTGATGACAGATCATCTAACTATTTAATTTAGTTAAGCAATTTTACTACTATGACAATAGCCTTTATCTAAGAAGGACAAAGTCCAATAACACTTTAGAAATTCTTGCTGACTGCATTTGTAGTGGCCTCGAATACTGATGGAACATGTAAAACTATGTTCCCTTTTCCATTCATTAGCTAAGGAACTTATAAGAAATGACTTTATTATATTCATTCTATTTGTAATACACTGAGGAGCATTTGAGCATACAATTCCTTTTCTAAAGGAAGACAAACATTTTAACTCATATGCCTGATACTTTCTGATGATTAAAAAGTACACACACCGTCTGAAATAAAACCTATGCCTACCGAATGAATTGCTTTTTTTTAACATCGTGAAATTTATAAGAAAAAAATTTGACCTAGGGCCAAAAAGTGCTAGTATTCATAGAAAGCTTAACACCCTAAGGAAATACTTTAGACGTGTAATTGCAAATATGTTATTAGCAGAGATCTTTATTTGGTTCCCTTCAAGATATGACCCACATTTCCACAGCTTCTTTTCAACCACTTACTGGCACATGTTTGAGAATGCATTGAAAGAACCCAACTATATAATTATCAGAGACTTGTGACACATTAGCTCAAAGTAGAACAGAATACCTGTATTCATCTGAGTGTAAAATATATACAGTGGTGGTGCAGTGATAAGTGGACTCCAGTTGGTGAACACAAACACACACCGATCCATTGACACTACTTGTGTTATTTCCAAGGGCTTTTTTGCTCACAAATATTGGATAGCATTTTATAAGTAGAACTAACTTGAAGGAATGTAATTAATTTGTCATGTGGACTAGGTCTGTGTAGAATCCATTCTCAGATGACCTAAAAAGCAGCAAATTCTCTGAAAATCACTTATGTATCATTTGTCTTTGGAATCATGGTGAGCATCTGTGTGTGCTTGTGTATGTAGATATATTAATATTTACCCGCCAACTTATGCTGTTTAAGCTATTATTAAAACTAGTTTGCAGTTTTCTGGATATACTTTCATCAAGTGGATAATCCACAGACAGATAACTGAGATAATTTAGAGTTGACAACACATTTGCAAAAATTGTTGAAAATAATGTTAATATTAACAAAGCATACTACTCTGCAACTAAAGAAAAAAAATTTCCTCCTATATTTCATCAGATTATAGTGAAAATACATTCCATTAGTATGACCTGTCTAGATAAAATCTAGACTCTTTGCTATGGTTTATAGTTTATTTATTTGGGCAGTAAATTATTCAGTCTTTATGTGCATGCTTATAGATTCTCTTAAGAATAAGAAATATTCTTTTTAAAGTATAAAATTCATAGAAGCTTCAATAAACTCATATTTTAAGAATCTAAATAATGAGTCATGGGAGAGCATAATCAAATAGAGGTTGCATATCGGTGGTCTGTAGATAGAGAGCTGGATTGGGTAGAATATTGCTCTATAATGAAGCAGGGTCACAGGTTCAAGTCCTACACAGGCCAGTTTCTTGCCAGCCACTGACTGTATGCTAAATACAGCTGGTCGCCTGAGGGAAGGGGTCAGGCCGGGCAGGAACTGTGTCTGAATATCCTGCACCACTGGAAAACCACTCAAAAGGCCTGTCTTGTGTGGGAGGGCACAGACAGCTTCATCGTGATGTTTAATTCACATGCTTTCCTAAGAAAAGCAAGCAAGAAGGAATCTAAATTTTAAAACTGCAAGAAATTTGAAGTACGGGGATACTAGGTAAAACTAAAATCTAGGAAAACTGGCAAACGTTCTGTCAAAATGAGTCACTGGCTTGTCAGCAATCCAGGAGCTGCATGGCAGCCGGTCAAATCCTTCCAGCAGGGAATGAGGCTGTTTCTGTTCTGCCGTGGAATTTTCCAGAGTATCCTTTTGGGGGCACTCAGGTACAGCTACCAAAGCAACCCATACACAGGATCAGACTTGTCTTGCTTTTCCCCCTAAATTCTGGCTTCAGTTGAGTCTTAGCCACAGGCACATGGGGATTCCCTTCCTGGGTCTTCTTTCTTCCTTGGAGGAGAGAAATTCTGATCAGAGATACCATTCACTGAATTCTTGCTCTGTGCCAAGAGACTGTCCCAACACCGCCTACACAGTTCACTCCCTGTCAACCCTGGGACGCTGTAAATGAGGCCACTGAGTCCCAAAGAAGTTCCATCCTTTGCTGAACTTGACATAGGCAGGAAACCACAATCCCACTTCAGAACTCAGGGCTGTGACTCTCAAAGTTGACCCTTTCCCCAATACCAAGCTACCTCCACTTTCTTTTTTTCCACTTTATTAAAAAAAATTCAGCTCACTATTCCTCAGTCATCTTTTAGAAACTAACGAAAAACAGCTTATTATTATAGCACTTCCTCTTTGGATTAAAAAAATCTAAAATAACTTCATAGAGGAACACGAACTTATGGTTAATTCATTTCCCTTTGCTGTGCAGACGATGCCCTATTTTCTGTGTGTATTAGAATTAAAAAAAAAAACACTCCTTAAATTCTTATTTTTCCTCATTTGCAGGTAGTTAGCCCCGGGGGAGCTGGTGACAACCTCCGTGGGGGTGCGGGCCACATTGCTGTTCGTATTCTCTGTTCTGTTGCTAATAATGTTCTTTTCATCCCTGGACATCTGTCATCGACTGATGAAGTAAATTGGCTAGAGAAAGGGCTGGATCTTGTTCACTGCATAGAAAAAACAATCATTAGGACAGCTGAAATCAAACGTAAGGAGGAAACAGATCCAACAACACCTAAAATATAATTAGAGCAGCAGACTGTATCCTGGATTGCAGTTTAGGAAGGTTTTTTCTTTTTCAGATGACATGATGCCAAAAAGTGCCTCAACTTCCAGTCGCTGTAGAATCTTCTGGAAAGGAGGTCAAAACCAATTGGCTTCTTGGTCCCGTCTCCACACTGTGGCCTGTGGCAGTGCCCCAGGGGAAGGGAAAGACTATGGAGGTAGGTACTGGGAACTGTTTTCCTCACAGGAGTTTCTACCATGGGTGTGACTTCAGAGACAAACAGGACTGCTAAGCACACTCGCCCCACGGGGCACTCAGCAAAGGGCAAGGCTGTCTGTGGGCACGTATTATTTATCCTTTACTAGAGTCCCTGAGAAATGGTTTTGGGTAGTACTGTTAGATTCCAAGTCCAAGAACTTCACCATCAGAGAAAAGGAATTTGTCTCTGACTTCCTGGAGGGGTGCTGTGGTCCTCATCACCGACACCTGGCCTTTTCTTCTAACACAGTATTTTCACATCTCTCCCTTCTGCTCATTCTCCAGACGTTGTCCATCCAGTCCCGAGGCAACTGTGCTAGTTTCAAGGTGATGCTGAGGCCAGAGGAAAGGGGAGAGTGACATTTCATTGTCTGGAAGTTTTGGGTAAGGCTTTGGTTTGAGACAATGAAATGGGTTAGTTCCTCTGCACATTAATAAACCGATTGGAACTTCAATGATGCCAATAAATCTTTTCTTTGTTTTGTGAGATTAGCCCTGAGCTAACATCTGCCACCAATCCTGCTCTTTTGGCTGAGGAAGACTGGCCCTGAGCTAACATCCATGCCCATCTTCCTCTATTTTATATGTGGGGTGCCTGCCACAGCTTGCTTGATGAACGGTGTGTAGGTCCATGCCTGGGATCTGAACCAGTGAACCCTGATCCTCTGAAGCAGAGAACATGAATGTAACCACTACGCCACCAGGCCAGCCAGCCCCCCAAATAATTTTTAAAATGATTTATTGGATTTATTAGATGACTTTATGTTTATAACTATGTAACTTTGAAATGAACAAGCCTATGATACCAACTTTTGGGAGTGAAGGGCAAGTAAGTTGTCTTAATATCAAGAGACCTGAGATGACAATAGCCAGGTGATGACAATAGCCAGGTGATGACAATAGCCTGGTGATGACAATAGCCAGGTGGTCTGGTTGTACACCTATGTCCCTCCAAAGATCATCAGAACGCATTCCATCATGCCTCACATCATTATTTACGTCTGAGACTTAAGCCTCCCCTGTTATTCTTATCCCCAAACTCTCATTCCCATGTGGGTCTCTATATTCCCCAATACGAGCCTCCTTTCTCTCCCATACCCTTTCTCCGTGTCCTGTGGAATTCTTGCTCCATGATAAATAAACTCTCCTGTATAATCAGTCCTTTTAAAGGTTTCTCTCTCCTCCACGATTTAACTGAAATTGGTTCATCTCTGTTGCCAACCTCTTAAATGAGGGCTTCTTTTGGTTTCAGGTACACATACTTGAGGGCCAGAGGTAGAGTTTGTTGTCTCCTGGCTCCTCACTGATGTTCCTAAAACCATCACTCCCTTCTCTCTTGCAAACCCACTCCATTCCTCCTGTCATATTTACGTCATCTGGCTACACACCATGCCTTCTCCTCGTTGATGCCAACTGCAGTGGATGCAGGTGGACAAGACCCTCATTCTTGTCTTCTAAGAGGGTCTTCTAACCATTGCCTTAGCTCCTGGTTCACGGTTTTCATCTCTACTCCTATTCTTGTCATCATCCTGGGGACCGACTCCTGTATGAATGAACCATCCATCCATCAAGCTGTACTTTCAGTTCTGTTACCTTCTCATCTCTGAGAACTTTTTAAAACCCTCTTCTGTCACAATCTCTCCCTGGACCTTGTCATCTTGAGAAACTGTACCACCTCTGAAATTCAAATTCCAATTGTATCTCTTTCCAACCACCATCTCCTATCTTTCCTCCCCTGATCTCTTGCTAAAGTATGGACATTGCTTAAATTCTTCAACTTCATCAAGATTTCTCATGAACTGACCCAACACTTTCTCCCTGGCCCTTGGCCCTCTCCAACATTAACTGCCTTTGTGGTCTGACATAGATTCCATTATCCATCACCATAAACATTGTCTGAAAACACCTGGTGATGGGTCTTCCGTGGTCCTCTTCATCTGACTACTCTGGCAAAAACCCAGGCTTGGAAAACATTACCTCCTCTTTTCTCAGGCATGCTCCCCTGAAGTTGAATGCTGCTGAACAAAATTACACAATTGATTGCTTTCTCTTGAATTACTGATCATAAACTTCAAATGGGCATTTACAATTTCCTCATGACTGATTATGTTTCTCTAGTAGTACATTTTCTCTCCTTTCTTCCTAAACTGCTCACACCCACCACCTTCCTCCCTTCACCTGGATATCTTACTTCATATTTCACTGAGAAGATAGAAGTCTTGAATGATGTATTCATTTATTCAGCAAATATTTACTAAGCATCTTCTGTGTGTCAAGCACTCTTTCATATGGAGAAGATACAGCAGTGAAAAATGTGTCTGCCTTCACCAAGCCATCATGTGCCAAGCTTCCCCTTCCCACAAGTAGACTACAAACACACCTGCAGCTGCATTCACCTGTTCCATTCTGTCTTCTTACAACAAAGAACGTGGCCTTCCTCCTCTTAAGGGTCAATTCCTCCATCTGTGGCCTGGATCCATACCCTTCTCACCTTCCAAAGTACTTCCCTTCTTCCGTTATCTCATCTCCCTCCTGAATCACCAATAATCCATCTCCATTGGATCATTCCAATGAGCATAAAACAAGCTGTAGCCTCTTCAACCTTTAAAGACCCTCCTGCTATTGCTGTTTCCTTTTTTCTTTTCATAACAAAACTTCTAGAAGGAATTGACCTCCCCCTTTTGTTGACTCTTCATCCCATAAAAATCTGGCCCTTGTCTCCAAGCTCTCCACCAAAACTGCTCATTATGGTCTCCAATGATCTTCATGCCACCATATGCAAAGGAGAATTGACTGACCTCATCTTATCCAGCTTCTCAATAGCATTCAACACAACAAATAGCCACTTCTTCCACTGGGAAACACTTCCTTTCTTGGCTCCCTCAACACCACACATCTCTGGATTTTATTCTATTTTCCTTGAGGCTCCTTCTTGGTCTCCTTTGCTGGGTGCTACTCTTTTACCCACTTTCCAAATGTTGGTGCTCCTTAGGGTTCAATCATGGTCCCTCCTCTCCTATCGTTTTTGGCAACAGCCATGGGATTTAAAATACCATCTACATGCCAGTGGCTCTGAAGTTATCTATCCATCTCTAACCCCTGACCTCTATGTCCTCTGAGTTCCAGCTCATACATCCAAATCCTGACTTATCTGCTTCTCAATGCTTCAGGCATATCAAACGCATTCAGAATTGAACCCTGGATTCCATGTCTCCATCCTCACCTTCTTACTGTCTTACTATCTTACCAATCTCAGTAAAATAGAACAGCAAGTAGGATTCCTTCATTTCCCTGACCCACAGCCAATCAATCACCAAGACCTTTAATTCTACCTCTGTATAGTCACTTCTTTCTATTTCCTCTGCCACCCATCTTAATCCAGACCATGTTCATATTACAACAAAACTGACATTCTTAAAATGTAATTTGGATAATGCCAGCCCCCTGCTTAAACTTCCATTGATTTCCCATTGAACTTAGAATAAAATCCCAACTCTTGACCTTGGCCTAGATAGAGTAGATGGTCTTCACCTTTCATCACTGTCTCTCTTGATCATTATTCTCCAGCCACATTAATGATATTTAGTGGCTTGAATAAAGCAAGTTCTTTATCTCCTTGGGGGCCACTGAACATGTGCTTTCCTCTGCTTGGAACCCTCTTCCACCCGCTCCCAGGATCCAAGCTCATTCGATAGTGGGTCCTCTCTCAACCTTTATGTTTCAGGGTTCCTTGACTCCTTATCTAAAGTAGTTTACATCTCAATCACTATTTCCATCTTAGCATTTATCATCATTTGTGCCTGTGACTTCCTTGCTTATCATTTTATCCAACACTACCATAATCATAGTACAAAAGGTATTAAAAATGTATTTGTTGAATGAATGAAGGTTATTTCCTTAAAATTCTTGTGATTAAACCTAAGTTAGAGGAAGCTGGAATAATTGGAGGTTCTTCTGAAATACAATTCTTCTGAAGGCTCTCCAAACCCTGTGGACTTACAGATATCACACCTGTTTTCTTTAGGGCTCATGTAGAACTCTGGAGTAGCTTTACTTACCTACAATGTGATAATATCTTTGCAAAGTAGTTTGGGTTTGAGGGGGTTGATAGGTGCCCTATGAATGTGAGTTGTAAACACGAATTAGAGACAGGACCAAGAAGCTAAAGTAAATGTATTACTTTAAATTCCAAGGAGTTTTAATTGTATTTTTATTTTAGGAAGGTAATGATTTATAGTGCTTAATGATTTATTTTTAATCCAGATCTCAAAAATCAACTACCTATTAAACATCAATGAAAATGGAAAGGAATAGCATACAAAGAAATTACATAGCGGTGAATATCTCTACCATCTGGGTAATGAATTCAGTAATTAACCAGAATCTGTGTAGATTGTATCAATTCACTTTTAAGTGAACATTACACTTATGTTAATGTTTTCTTTGTTCCTGCTAGTTCAATATATTGATGGATTATAAATAGTATTTAAGTCAGAAACATTTTAGTGTAGCACTCAGTATTTGCAACTTACTTTGCAAGTCTATTTATTTACAAAAATTCTAAGAGATGGTTGAGTATTACGCTTCCTTTTCTACAAATGGAAAAGCCAAGTTAGAGAGAGACTAAAACGATTTGTCCAAGGGCACTTGTAACACCATTAATGTAAAAATTTCATTTCATCAAGTAATATAAGTTGTCTCAAGCATCCAGAGAGAGACTGAGGCTTTCACCAGCTCCTGGTGAGGCCATCTACCCCCTACTGGCAGGAGCGGTGGGGCTAGAACTCTCTGTTTTCTCCCAAGAGCCTCATGTCAGCATCTCCCCCGAGGCCACTAGGTTTTGTCATATATCATCAGGCTAGAAATATCCCTGACTGACATGTCCTGTTGATATTAGTCACCAAAGAGGTCCTTGGCCCCCTTGTCAGTTCTCTAGTCTGACCCCCAAACCCACACACAGCTCTCTACATTCCTTTTCTCTACCATGTCCTTCAGCTTCCCCACTCCCTGAGACCCTTCCCCCATGCTTGGGAAACTCTGGGTCAGGCAGTAGTAACTGCCCTGTAACTTCAATCTACTCTCAGCGTTTCTCACATTCTTCCCTCACTGAAATTGGCTCAGGCCTGAGAACAGCACTTCCTCTTCTGCTCCCACAAATGTTTTCTCTGCCGTACTCTTTGTACCACCAAGCATTGCTCTGCAATCCCCCAAGGAGAACAGTTTCCCTTTCTCCTTCTAAAACCCTCCAGCTTTGAATTTCAAACCATCATCTAGTATGAGCTATTTCTCCTTTTGCCATCAGCTCCTAATATCCACTGCCCAAGATTTCTCCCTTTCTCTTCCCCCTCTCTGCCCCATTTCTCAAAGCTTCAGTTCTTGACTCACTGTAACTCTCTCCAAGTCTGCTCAGGTGATAATTCTGGAGGATCTCAGTGTCTACACAGGCCATACTTAACACCTGGCTTCCCAAGTCCATGACCTCAACTTCGCCAGTCATCTTGTCCTCTATCTCAAACTTGGCCACCAACATTTCTCGTCCTTCCATGACCTTGTCATTGACAATCACTGCACCACCTGCACAATCTCAGTGTCAAGTATCACATTCTTTGGCCAACACCTCCTTTTCCAGTTAAACTCTTCCAATATCCAAACTCCAAAAACTCTTTGAACTCACTGGGACCAGTAACCAATGGACCCTACTACCTTCTCCCCATCCCTTTCTCCTCTCATCCCACTTCTGTGTTTACCCAGCTGAAATCTCATCCTCAGTCATTAAACTCACTCCCTTAGGTCCACCCTCACCTCCTTTGCCTCGCTCTTGTTTTTGTTTTACTTGGATGGCTGGTTAAACCGAACTCATTGTCTTTTCTGCCTCCGTGTCTACACAATTGAATGTGACAGAACAACACCCAGGCTTATTGATCCCACTCCAAATTCATTCATCTCCTAAGTTTATTCTGCTTACTGTCCTAAATGACAATTTCATTATCTTTTCCTCTCTCTGTAAAGCTCTTTCTTCATCTTCACTCTCAGATGATGATTTTGCTTCCTATCACTGAGAAAAGAGGAGCAACCAGCAAAGACCTTCCTACACATTCTGCCTTCCCCATTGCTCCCAGGTTGAGCTGCCCACACTCGTCTCAGGCCAAGCCTACACTCAAATAGTTGTCGAATCAAGGCCATTGCTCCTGAAATTCTCCCCTCTCTTCTGGACAATCAATCTCCCAATTTCTCTACCAAATCATCCCCATCAGCACATAAACATGGTGAATTTTTTCCTGTAAAAAATTTTTTCTTGATCCCACATTCCCCACCCCCAGTTACCTCCTTCCTTTGCTTTTTTTACAGCTAAATTCCTCCGCCAACCAAAAAAGTTATCTATATTTGCTCTCTCCCATTCCTCTTTCCCTTCTCACATGAACCCCATTCAGGCAGGCTTTCACCCTCACCAGCTCACTGGTCAAGGTCACCAATGACCACCAACTTTCTAATTCCAATGCTCAATTCTCATCCTCTTCCTGCTTGATCAGCATGTGGATGGATGATCAGTCCTCCTCCTAGAAACACTGTCTTCCTTTGGCTTCCAGTTCACACTTTCCTGGATTTCTTCCCACCTTATTCCAACTACACCTTATGCAATCTGGCTCATTCTTTCCACCTCACCTCACCTTCTACAACCCTTCATTTTGCTCTGACCACTCCAATCACACTGGTCCCCAGACTGTTCTCAATGGGCTAGGTGATGGCCATTTCTGAAGTTCTGTAATCACCTTATTCTCTATCTGGAAATCTCTTTTCCTAGATGTTACCATGATGTTTTCCTTTACATCGTTCAGGTCTTTACTCACATATCACCTGCTCAGTGAGACTTTTCCTGTCCATCTTATATAAAATTTTGCCTCTTTCCTCAGCATTCACTATCCCTCTTCTCGGTTTTATTTTTCTTCATCACAATGATAATCATCTAACATACTTTATACTCAACATGTTTGTGTCTATATAACATAACGTAGTTTTCCTTACTAGAACATGAGCCTGATAGGGATTTCTCTTCCAGTCCTCTATCCCTGTAACTGAAAATGGCATAGAGCACACAGTAGGTGCTCAATAAGTATCTGCTGAAGAAAAGAAAGAAGGAAGAAAGGAAATGTGATTTTTTTAGGAAATAATAATCAATATTGCCGTGATGTACTACACTGCCTTATTGCCCAACTAATCAGAGTAATATTGATTTTGACTGTGGCTTGATTAATTTTTCTAGGAGAATGCAAAGTGGCCTGAATTTTATGCAAATCTAAGGAGATGATTACAGTTGGCTTTTTCTCTAATAATCACCCAATGACTCTAAAACAAATATGGAAACAATTTGCAAATATTGGTACAAGTTGGAAGAGAAGGCTCCATTATCTGAGCAGAAAGTCAGGGTAACAATCAGTGATTCTTGTTTTAAGAAATCTTTTTCAGGCTTCCACAGGAAAATGACTGTGAGATACGGTGTTTTCATAAATAAGGATGCTTGGGGGAGCTGCTTATCAACTTTTACCTGCAATGGAGGCTATCTGAGTTTGCTTGTATTTGAATAAACATTACGCACACTATTCTGGAAATTTGCAGCATGAAAAAATGGAGACACTCCAAAACGAAAAGTGACAAATGTTGGAGAGGTTGTGGAGAAAAAGGAACCCTTATACACTGTTGGTGGGAGTGCAAACTGGTGTAGCCACTATGGAAAACAGTATGGGGATTTCCTAAAAAATTAAAAATAGAAATAACTTTTGACCCAGCCATCCCACTACTGGGTATCTATCCAAAGAACTTGAAATCAGCAATTCCAAAAGTCCCATGCACGCCTGTGTTCATCGTAGCATTATTTACAATAGCCAAGACATGGAAGCAACCTAAGTGCCCATCAACTGATGACTGGATAAAGAAGATATGGTATACATATATACAATGGAATACTACTCAGCCAGAAAAAAAGATAAAAATCATCCCATTCACAACAACATGGATGGACCTTGAAGGTATTAGGTTAAGTGAAATAAGCCAGATAGAGAAAGACGAACTCTGTATGACTCCACTCATAGGTGGAAGTTTAACATAGAGACAAAGAGAATTGATTGGTGGTTACCAGGGGAAAGGGGGGGAGGGGGTAGAGGGAGAGCACAAAGGGGGAAGTGGTGCACCTACAACATAACTAACAATAATGTACAACTGAAATTTCACAAGGTTGTAAACTATCATAATCTTAATAAAAAGTTAAAAAAAAATGGAGACATCCTGTAACCTGTTAATTTAAGGGGTTGGAAATGATTTCAGTTTTTTATCTTGCTTGAATTAACCCCTTTCTGCATTTAATCTCATCTTAGAAATGGGCAGTCCCACTTTGCAACACACTCACACCAGAGAAAAACACACAGACCAAAAACTCGTCAACAGAACTGAGCTGCCACATCTCCGTTGGCATGTTCTCTGGTCAGAGCTGGCAAAGACTACCTTGGGAATAAAAGTCAATACGAGAGTGTAAGGTAGGTTAACCACACGTCCTCAGCTACTTGGTACAAGTATTTCAAGGATAACTTGACACCAAGTTTTAACATAATAATATAGAATCTGTAATTCCGTAAAAGGATTAAGAGATTCATTTTTTTTTCTATTTTATTTTTCCTTTTTTGCTCTCAAAGACCCTGGGTACATAGTTGTGTATTTTCAGTTGTAGGTCCTTCTAGTTGTGGCATGTGGGACGCTGCCTCAGCGTGGTTTGATGAGCAGTGCCACGTCCGCGCCCAGGACTCGAACTGATGAAACACTGGGCCACCTGCAGTGGAGTGTGTGAACTTAACCACTGGGCCACAGGGCCGGCCCCAAGAGATTCATTTTTAAGCAGTCAAAAGTATACGTATGTGTACGTACATGTGTAACATTTAGTACCCTGAATTATTTACTTAGCACATCTATCTAAAATCCGACATGTCTTACTGAAGACATCACGGCATTTAAATAATCTCCTTTAAATGGGCCATCCTTTTTACTGAAGTCACATGTTCACATCCATGGAGAAAGGTGCTGTAGTGAAATATAGATAATACACACAAAGTACAAAAATCTGGTGAAAAGAGCTTGCATATCCACCCACAGACACCAAATCAGGGCTGTCTGTGACGATCGATCCCTCAGGCATAATTCACCTCATCACTTATTCGTTTGCTTATCTGCCACGACGTGGTACCTGCTTACCGCTGGCGTCCTGAGATGAAATGCTCTGGCAGGTAGCAGATGTACCAATTAATAACCTGTCAGGTCTGATGGATAGAAGAGGAAGAATGTCCTCACACATTTCTCCAGCGTGGCTTTCTTCCCCATTTCAGGGCCCCTAGGGTCAGAAGACACACTCTGCCTCCTGGAGAGAGTGTGGACTGTCTCATTAGTGTCTATCTTTCACAACACTCTGGCACAGCCTTCGAGAAGCTGACTCACCTGCTCTTCCCCAAGAATCCTGAAGTGATGGAGCTCTTTAACCAAGGAGTTGGGGCAGCCAGCTGGTGGAAAAAAAGAATTAATCACAAATACGTTATTCCCATTCTAGGGCAGTAATATGTTCTTACATCCAGTTATGACTATTGATGACCAGTATTGTAGTTTGGGAGCACATAAACGCCTACCTGCAAAACACATTCTCATCAACCACAAAATAGCCAAACCTCCGAGGGAGCCCTGGCTGCTGCCTGGCCCCTGACTGTGACTCTAGGAAGGAGCCACAAATGAGGCTGGCCAGGCCTTTTCTCGTCTCTGGATTGTGATCTGGTCTTTGTGGGGCCTTAGGGTACCATGTCTTTCTGCCCAGCATGTTACTTGTCCCTAATATAGAGCCAGGATTTTCTGGGGCCAGAAGGAGAGAGCTGGTAAGTGTACGTTCATTTCATGTATTCATCACGTCCTGTTTCCTGCCCTCCAGGCTGGGGTCCAGCACACCGAGAATTAAGAATGAAAATAGGGCGGGTAGACACCCCATCTTCATGGGATTTGGCTGTGGTTGAGAACCTTGCTTGGTTCTTCCAGGAAGCTTTGTCAAGACCATAAAGATCCTGCATTTCAGTTTGGAAAGGGTCTCTTATGGAAAGGACCCGGGAGGAGGATCGTGACAGTCTTGGTGGCCATCACCTTCTAATTCTACCCAGTCAATGAGAGCCTGTTTTAAGCTTTCGAATTTTCTTTTTTTCTTACCTTTTTTTTTTTTTTTGAGGAAGATTAGCCAAGAGCTAACCTCCACCACCAATCCTCCTCTTTTTGCTGAGGAATATTGCCCCTGAGCTAATATCCATGCCCACGTTCCCCTACTTTATATGTAGGATGCCTACCACAGCATGGCATGATGAGTGGTGTGTAGGTCTGCTCCAGGGATCTGAATTGGCAAACTTGGGCTGCCCAAGCAGAGCAGGAGAACTTAACCGCTAGCCACCAGGCCAGCCCCTACATTTTCTTTCTTCACTTGTAAATAGAAATAAGTAAATCAATCAATCATATTATCTATATGTGCCAGTGCATGCTAGTTATCCTTTAAAATGTGTTCCATCCCTGTCTTTTTAATAGAATTATTCCACAGTATTAATTTGTAGTCATGTATAATATTAAATCTGGAAACAAAATTGATATAAAAACCTGTTTCTTTGAGATAAGATCTATGGATTACATAATTGGTTGAAGTTTCTATTACGGAAATTGGCTTGTATGCAAAATGCGCCAAAACAATCACTGAGCTGTTTCTCCTGTTACTCAGCATTGTGATGTAAGAATGGCGGACAGTGTTGACGACTTTCTCTGGGGGAGGGCAGGCTGAGGAAGGAGGGAATTGTCTTCACAGGGGTGAAGAAGTTATCCGTTGCAAGAAAGATTAGATTTGTGCATTATTCTAGAAGGTATGATTAAAATCAACAGGTAAAAATTACAGCAGGCAGGTTTTGGTTCAATGCAAATAAATTTCTAATTTAAAAGTGGAATACATTGCCTTGTAAGCCAGTAACTGGAGGTTTTCAAACAGAGGCTAAATGACTATTTATGCAGGATATTTTAGAGTGGAAATATCTGGTTTGACTGGGTTAGTTCTAGTTCCGAAATTCTGTGATCATGTAAAACGCTGGATCATAGTTTTAGTCTTTGATATTATATTTGATATAGTCTTGACATTATAGCATTTCATGCTTTGAGAAAGTGATTCATAAATGTTCATTAAGATAGTACAAAAGATTGAAAAACAAAAACTGGTGATATCACCTGAAAATAGTTCAGGAAAATAAATGAAAATCCCGAGGTGAATATTTTGATGGAAAATGTGGTAAATTAATTGCCATAGGCACATCCAATACTACAAAGAAGGAAAGCAAGATCCTTAATGTTAGAAGATATACTTGATACGTGTTTCTCCAACTGGAGGCCACAAAGACTTGGAGTCTGAAGAATCTTTTTGATGTGCTGTTCATTTCAGAGTTGCTATTCTGACGATCATCTAAATAATTAGTAAAAGTGTCTTATGGGTCATTTGGTTGGCCACAATTCAACCAAAAACTGCTGTGGAAATTCAGCCTCCTGTCAATTCTTGAGTTTTAGATCTCCTTGGGAGCAAATGGTCCTATTTTGGTTTTGTGAAACCAATGAAGAAAGAACAGAAGCAGAGAGAATTCCAGGTGCGTCTCAACATGTGAGGGTCCCCTGGTCCTGTGCCAAGTGTATAAGGAGAGGGATTACCAGGAGAAGTGATTGATAGAAGAATTGAAGTACTACCTAGCACAGGGTCGTAGGTGTGCTGAGATCAGAAGACCCAGGAAGGCCCTGTTCCATCCCAAGCAACAATTTAGTTTCAGTAAGATGACAGCATCTGTCAGATTAAATTCATAGAGTTAATTTGGACTCTTTTGGTTTTGTGCTTTCATTCTCATTTAATTTACAAATTTTCATTTGGGCCTTCTTATTGTATAAGCGTAACATGTTTATATAAATTTATATCTAGCCATATTTAAGAAATATTATTTTAAAAAATAACTATTCAATCTTAGAAGTTTTGGAGGATTTTTTTTTTCATTTACAGTGGTCCTTCATATCCCACAAATTTGAGAAAACTGATTTGACTTATTTTAATGGCAGGTAAAATAAGAAACAGAATTTAAAATTAGCCTGTCTTCAGAATTTGTATTCTAACATTCTCCTAAGACATAACTGAAAGGATTGATGTCAGTGATAGCTCAAATATAAACATCTTTAACGGAAGACTAGATAATTACCTGAAACACCTGGTAGGTGCAATAAAATGTAACAAACAAGGACAGATATAGCATGTAGTTAGAAGGAAAGAGTTGTAAGGGGTCAAGATATTTAAGAAGACCATGGAGGGGTATCTGTGTGCTCATCACAGGGACATCAATGTGGGAAACAGACAGATGCAAATTTAGTCTGAAGACAAACTAACAAAATAAAAGACAAAATAAAATAAAATAAAACAAAAGACAAAATAACAAAACTAGAAATGCAAGACGCATACGGAATGCAGTAGTGTGACAGAGGGGAAAAAGGGCCTGCCAATTAAAGATGATATGCAAGTAGGTGTTAATGGTGGTAGTGTACGCTTGTTTTATCTGAAATCCCCACATGGGGTCTACACACACATGACAATGGATCCTCCTCTTTTGAAGCCGTGGCTGTCTACTTGGACCACATCGTATGCTCACGGCACCCAGCATCATCTGCCTTCATGCCCCCATCAGTCCGTCTCTTCTTGAGATAACAGTTAAAAGGATTCTCTTAAAATATGTGTGGGTTTTCCATCTCACTAAGAGTAAATGCCAAGGTCCTCAGAGTGGCCTATGAGGTCCTCCACTGTCTCTGAGCCCTCTCTCTCCCTTGCTCAGTGCACTTCAGCCATGCTGGCTTGCTCATCTTTCTCTGTTGCTGACCATCCCAGGCAGGCTGCTGTCTCCAGGCCTTGATATATGCCACGCCCTGCATCTGGAAAGCCCCTGGCCCTGATACCTGCATGGAGCACTCCTGACCTCCTTCAAGTCCTGCTCAAATGTCACCTTCTCAGTGAGGCCGTTCGGGACCACCCTACATGAAATTGCAGCCTATTTTCACGCCCCCACACCCCCATCACTGCTCTACTTTCTCCAGGGCACTCATCATCTTCGAATGTGCTGTGCACCTCAATTACTTTATTTTCCGCCTCCCACTGCTGAAATACAAAGGTGACAAGTGCAGGGATCTTTGCTGTTTTGTCACTGCTATATCAGCCATGCCTGGAACAATGCACGGCTGTACAAAGTGTCCAATGGCAGGTGCTCCATGAATATGTCATCTACCATCTAGCCAGTCTCCATCTAGCTCGGTCGTTATGGCACCTGGGAGGGGCTCCTACTCCAGCCTTCCTCTTTTCTCATCCCAGAGTCCTCAGCTCTGACCTCCAGCCCTGCAGGTGCTTTGCTTTTATTGGTTAAGTGGTCTTCTCCTGACCTCTCACCTCTCTCCCCAGCCTGGACCCCACATGGGAAGATCTCAGTGATGCTTAGAATCCGTAACTCCTTTGTACTTCTACTGGAACTGCTTTGCTGACATCCAACATCCAGCTCTGGATAAATGCCACCACCTGTTTTTCCTTCTCCTGTTTCATTCCTGCTAATCACAGCTAGTGTAACAAAATGGGGCTGGAAGATCTTCTAACTGAAATTCACACCAGCTACCAGAAGCCGCAACCTTGTTGAGAGTGGTGCCACTGCACATTCGGGTCCACTCCCTGCTGAGTCCTCGGTGCAGCTTGCCCCCTCGCTTGTCTTTGGTCAGCACTCCCTCCCATCTCCCTCAGGGACTCTTCCAAATCACCACTATTCTTCTCAATTAGCCTCTGAATACTTCATTCTCAAAATACCACCTCACGTGACACAAGTCCCAAAAAGGAAAGCTATCGCAGTGGACACGGAGATGAGGGGCCCGGACGCCCTGTGAAGAAGCTGTGGGAAGACCTTGAGAAGCCTCCCCCTGCACGCTGGTCTTCCTCAGCTGCAGAGAGTCACCTTGCCTGAGGACACACTTTCCTTAGGGCCCCAAATCTGCTGACTGGGTGATGGGGAGGTTGAACACCCAGCTACTTTGTCCCAACATGGGCTACTGATGGGCACCCCTGCTCCACCTCCTGCTGGCTGCCTGAGGCTTTCTTGGGCCTACATAGCAGTTCAACTTCTTACTCTGCCCAATCCTGCTCCCTTCTCCTCCTTTCCCAGGTGTGATCCCAATAAACATCTGTACGCCACCCTCTGCCTCAGACTTGGCTTCCAGAGAGCCAATCTTGTGGCAACCATCAAGTGTACCATCCCTGAACTTCATGTTCTTTCCCAATCATAACCCCCATTCCATCCCTCTCTAGTCCTCCAGGGTGAAATGGGAAAGGCTCCTCCTCCTCAGAACAAGAGTTCTTCTTCATCCATGCTTACTTGTCCCCTCTCAGTTCCTTGTAGGCTTAACTTACCACTCACTCTCTCTTCTCAAGCTCCATGGCTCTGTAGGTTGTTCACTTCAAACCATATATGTACATAAATCTTTCCCATTTGAAAATTCAGCAAAAATCCAGCCTTGAGCATATAGTTACCACTCTATCTCTTTGCTTCTCCTTTCATCCAATTTCCTCAAAAGAACAGCCTATAGACACTGTCAACACTTGACAATAGCAGTTGGAGGTATGGGTTACAGAAGGGGAATATCAAAATTGGGGGTTTCATGCCTTTTAAAACAAGTTATTGTCATCACGGCTTAGGTTGAAGCTCTGGTTCTGCAACAGCTAGCTAACTATGCATTCTTGAATAAGTCAGTTACTCTAAATGCCATATCCTTTATCAAGAAATCACAATGTCTACTTCAAACAGTAGTTTAGAATGTATGTGAAAGCAAGATGGAATGACATAAAATAGAAAGCAAATTCATTGCTAATAATATTAATGGCATTCCCACATCTAATGACTGCTGCTATTTCTTATAATAATCTCATTTATTTAAAGGGAAGTAGCTTGCTGAAACAATTGCTACATGATCCATTGTCTTATGAAATAAAGGTCAGCACTTCTTTTTTCAGCTCTGACATGTAAAGGGGTTGGAAGTTATTATTCCCATCCTTCCAACAAGAAAAATCTGGGCAAACTGAAAATCAACTTTGTTTGGACACATCAGAGAACTGACGTTACAGGGCAAAGCACCACTGAAATCTGGAGAGACAGGCAAATCCAGTGAGTCACAACCAGATCTGCTTATATGGAGCATAAGTCACTGGGACTATAAACTGGTAGGAATATTTAGGTGGTAATTTTGATGCATTGCTAGAAGCTGGGTGTGGACTAGTGTGAGAGAGAGAAACTCTAGGGGTCCAGGGTCCTAGAGATTTTCCTGATCTTTACTTTCAAGAACCCTACAAGGTCCTTAAGGAGAAGATCCCCTTGTGGCTCTGGCAGGAGGAGTGGGAGAGTAATCATTGTGAAATACGTCCAGAGCCTTCTCTGTAACAAAGGTCTGCTCTCCAGGGAAAAGGGCTTTGCCAGCACCTACGCCAGTGCTATGGGAGAAGGGCATTCCTCTGACTCCAGCCTTCTCACCAAATGGAGGAAAATAGTCAACAGAAGTCAGAGTCTCAAGGAAATAGACTGAGAACACTTCATGCAGGGGAGGGAGTAAGAGGCAGGGGAAAAAACCCCGATACCACTGGAAAAACACTTGTGAAAGTCACAGTCCCAAGAAACAGACTCACTAAAAGACTGAGACTTAACTGGAAGATTATAGAACACCTTCCCCATTAACCTCACCACCTCACCAGCAGTGTTCCAGTAAAATAACAGCGGGTGGGAGCTGAAAGAACCACAGGAAACAGATTCTCTCTGAGGAGGAGTAATTAGGGAAGCCCAAAGTCAAGAGGGGAGACAAAAATCAAGGACCCTAGGGGAATTTGAAACCTCTGGCAGCTTCAACTATAGCAAATATTAAACACCGCCTGACTCCTAGGCAGAATGACATATATTCTCACCTTAAAGGCCTATTTACCTCAGTTCCTATTATTCCATATAATGTGTCCAACTTTCAACAAACAATTTCTAGTCATGCCAAAAGGCAAGAAAAACACTGTATGAAGAGATAAAACAAGAATCAGAATCAGATTCACCTATGATATAGATGTTGGAATTATCAAACAGGAGGTTTAAAATAACTGTGATTAAGATGTTAAGGATTCTAATGGAAAAAGCAGACAACATGCAAGAGCAGATTGGTAATATAAGCGAGAGATGGGAACTCTAAGAAGGAATCAAGAGGACATGCTAGAAATCAAAAACTATAACCAAAATGAAGAATGCCTTTGATGAGCTGTCAACAGACTTGACATAGCTGAAGAAAGAATCAGTAAGCTTGAGAAAAGGTCAAAAGAAACTCCTTAAACTGAAATGCAAAGAAAAAAAAAAGAAAGAATGAAAAAAAATATAACACAACATCCCAGAACTGCAAGACAACTTCAAAAGAGGTAACATACCTGTAATTTGAGTACCAGAAACAAAAGAAAGAGAGCATAGAGCAGAAGAAATACTTGAAGTAACAATGGCTGAGAACTTTCCAAGATTAATGATAGATACCAAACTACAGGTCCAAGAAGCTCAAAGAACACCAAACAAAGTAAATATCCAAAAATCACATCTAAGTGTAACCATATCTTTGGTTTTGCAGAAAACCAAAGACAGAGAATTGTGAAAGAAGTCAAAGAAAGAAAACCACTTTATTGATAAACAAAAATAAGAATTACAGAAAATTTCTCATCTGAAACCATGTATGCAAGAAGAGAGTGGAGTGAAATATTTCAAATGTTGAAATAAAAATGCTGCCAAGCTAGAATTCTATATCCAGCAAAATTATCCTTTCAAAAGTGAAGTAAAGACTTTCTTTGACAAGAACTGAGAGGATCATTCCCAATAGACCTGCCCTGCAAGAAACATTAAAAGTTCTCCATGCAGAAGGAAAATGATATAGATCAGAAATTTGGGTCTACATAAGAAAGGAAGAGTGTTGAAGGAATAAATGAAGGCAAAATAAGACCTTTTATTTTTCTTATTCTTAATTTATTTGAAAGATAAATTTAAAGGAATAATAGTAGCAATGTACTGGGTGATTACAGTGCATATAGATATATATGTGTGTGTGTGTGTGAAATGAATGACAGCAATGTCACAAAGCATTTGAAGGAGGAATTGGGAATATTATGCAATAAGGTATCTGCACCATACAAATTCTGTGTTCTAGTGATCTTTGAAAGTGGACTTAGATTAGTTAAAGTACGAATTGTAAATCTTAGGGCAACTGCTGAAAAATTGAGTCATCTAAATATACTTATTCAAAGACAAAGATTATCAGAGTAGTTAAAGCAACAAAACAAGAAATAAAGGTTAAATGCTGGGTCATTTCCACTATATATTATATATATAGAAGAAAAGAAATTCAATAATTTTCTGGCTTTTGCAGGTGATTTACCAAATAAAAGCCCCGAGGCTCTCTCAGATGGTGGGTTTCGAAGTTGATGTGATGGAGACCTGACCGCTTCTGTCTAGTCTTGTCTGGATTAAAAGGTAAAATCATTATCTGTCTTCAGAGGGAAAATGTGAAGCTCCAACTTACTTGGAAAACATATTAAACAATGGTTTTAGGTTGAGAAATACCGAATAGTATAATATACGCTACATTAGGCATTTTAATTTGTTATTTAAGTCTTTCCTTGAAAAAATGGCTGAGGAAATGAACTAAATATCAGTGTTGTGTCCAGCACTACTTTTGGTGCAATACAGAAGGAAAAGAAGCATAATGTTGTCTTCGAGGACTTTACAAATCCAGCTGGACTGAAAGAATGCACTAAATGGTAACACCCCTAAGAATGAAGGATGTGAATAAAATCAAGAATGTGTGGGCATAGATATGCTCCTCAGGACAGAGGCATTCCCAAACATGCCTGAGAAAGGAAGACCAGCGTGCAGACAAGATGTGTGTATTTTCCTGGTTGTCACTGTCCTCTTACTCCCCTCTCTCCTCTCTCTCTCAGTGGGTGGATTCTACAATCTCTTTACCCTACATGTGAAAGTGGAGGGTACTTTCAGTCCCAGCCTGGCCCACCCTCCCCCACTGCCAGGTACCTGGCCCAGGGGGAAATGAGAAATAATGATGAAGCAAGAAGAGGAGAAATAAATGAGGGGACTGTTCATCTCCACCACTAACTAGCTATGTTATCTGGGGCCAAAGATAGGGTGTTAGCTGTAAATCCTTCATTTTCTACCTGTAAAAAGGGGAGTAAGAAGATTTCACTTATGGGGTTGTTGTAAATGATGTGTATCTCTATGTATGGTCGTATATCTATTACCTAGGACAGCTCCTTGTACATAATAAATTCTTCATGACTGGTGGTTGCTATTTTGAGGATCTCTGGAGTGCAAGAGTACTTGTGAGACTGTAGCTGAAATGGTTGTTCTGGGGCCAGCCTGGGTGTAGTGGTTAAGTTCGTGTGCTCTGCTTCTGTGGCCCAGGGTTCACAGGGTCAGATCTAGGGTGTGGACCTACACACCGTTCATCAAGCCATGCTGTGGAGGCATCCCACATACAGAATGGAGGAAGATTGGCAGTGATGTTAGCTCAGGGCCAGTCTTTCTCACCAAAATAAATAAAAATTAAAAAAAAATGAAATGGTTGTTCTTCTGCTATCCCAGAAATAACCTTTTTGCCCAAATCTTCAATATTTAGAGACAAATTTTGCTAAAGGAACCCAATATCCAATTAAGTAATTGAGATTATTATGATAATAATTATCAACTATGTACATATGTATATGTATATAATGTGTATACATATATATTCACATATGTATATGTACATAAGATCAGATCATATATGCTTAGAAAAATATGGTTAGTGTACATTTAAGGCTTTAAATTTTTATTAACCCATTTATTCATTTACTCACTACAATAATCTAAAATGATTAATAAGCAATTTGATATTTTTATTTGATATTATAAAGGTTTATGACATATTTTTACCTTTGAACTACCTGGAAGTTATTTTTTAATCTCACTGGTCATTTCAGACTGCATGCTTTACATATCTACACTTAGGAAGTGAATTAACAGAGGCAATAATGAAAATAACTTAAGCCCCAGGTCCCCAAATACATCCACTTATGCAAACATGCAAAAGGGAAACTAACTCCAATTTCCGACAAAATGGACAGTTAGCAACTGCCTAATATACCTTCTGTTTAGCCTTCTGAGTCAGCCATAGCGCAGAGGACGGGCATCACTTGAGTACACGATCAACAGATGGATGATTATGGCAAACAAGCTGCAGTTTAAAAACAAATATTCCACAAAGATGTCAAGGAAGAGAACTGACGGCTCATAGTTCTGTTTGACCAGAGCCGATCTCGTTTTTATTGGGGGGGAGCGGGAAGGGGCTCTGTTTTCTACTTGTAGCTGCTTTGTAATATTCAAGATAACTTGTCTTTTGTCACCCAGGTAGTGAGTGAAGCAAATGACAGAGCTGTGTAATAGACAATTCTACCTTGAAATTCTACCTCAAATCCTAGACTCTATGCACGGCAACCGACTTGCTGCCCTGTGATGGTGGTTTAACAAAAACAGATGTTAGATCTTGCATATGAAAATGCCACAGGTTCAGAATTTCACATGCAACCATCTTTTAACTGTCAAACTAATAAGATCAGTCTGATTAACTTGAGCACACTTCTTGTGTTTGGGGGAGAAAATATACTACCGTAGAGACATCAGAAATCTACGCACAACCAAAAAACAAAAGCAAAGCAGAATTTCAGAGGTTGAAAGTGTTCATCATGGAGTGACTATAAAAAATGAACATGAAGGGGCTATGAACACGGGTGTCCACTGGTGGTAGAGCCAGTCTTTTCAGTCATATTATATATTATTGTACTCTCCAGAAAAGATAATACGTTCAATGTGAATGTGTTGGCACACATATAAAGCTTGCATCAATGACAACTAATTAAACTGAACGAAAAAGGGTTTTGAGGTCCCATATGTGTAGCGCCTATCACAATTTCCATTAACTATGAGTGTAATTATTTGATAATATCTGCTTTTCTCCCCTGAACGCAGGCTCCACAAGGACAGGGACTTACCACTTTATTTATGACTTGGGAACCAGCACAGCACCCAGCACAGAGGTAGTACTCAATAAATACTTGCTGAATAAATAAATGAATTAAGGGGGAAAAGCCTTCCCATTCTCACAAACAAGAGCACTGGAAAATAGATGACTTTACAAGCCTGCATAGAGTTAATTTAAGGACCTATGAGTGAAAGAGTATTTGTCCTAAGGTCAGTTTTTTAAAATCTTAAAAATGAACTATTTTATACTTGAAGGGCAAAGTTTAATTTTTAAACATAAGATATTAGTATACCACTATTCAAGCAAGAAAGAGTTATTTAAAAGCTCCATTTCTTACTAGCCTTGTCAAAATAAAGCTAATTTTCAGCAAGGGTAAAGCTCTGTTATCAACAAAAGACGGAGGCCGGGTCTGCTGGGTTGGTTCAGACTGGGGCCTCCCTCAGGCAATTACTGAGACCATTGATGAAATGTCACAATATTTTCCTCAAGACAGTCACACAACTGCCAAATGCAATCTGATGATATTGTTTATATCAATGACAATCAGATCCAATTCTTAGATTTTACAGACTTGCTGGTATTTAATTTCTTCAATGATTAAAGATAGATTTATGTAATACATAGTCATGTATTAAAGCACAAAAATATCTTAGTTTTTAAAGAATTATCAGCTGTTACTTTCTCCAGACCAACTTCTCTCCTAACACAGAATTCCCTTCTATGACATCCTGACAGGTTGCATTTCAGCCTCTGTCTCAAGACTTCTAGTGACAGGGGTCAGGAGTCAGCTAAAGAATTCCATTCTAATAATGAAGCATTCTTATTGTTAGAAGGATCTTTCTTGATATTAGCTCTAGAGTTGGAGTGATAGAAACTATATCCAAATATTTTAAGTCTTTATTACGCTTCACTTTCCTGAGGCAAATACCCATTTGTCTGAAATAATCTGTAAATATATGTGAAACTTTACAGGAAGCATCTAGATGCTCATCACTCTTCCCTCTATTCTTAGATTTGACCTTGTCGTTGGCAACATCCCCGCTCAAATGTGGTACTCAGGAAGCCTCCTGTTTATTCACCGTCGCCACATTCACTCATGTATTTAGTGTCAGACACTTGACCAGATGCTGGGGAGCCCGAGGGAAGGAGCCAGACCTAATCTGTGATTTCTCGGTGCTTCATTCCAAGAAGACTTGGAGAGGCATCTTCTCTTTGTTGGCAAGGTCAGACTTTGTAGATGAGAGCCCTCACACCTGCTACATTCACTTCTTCATTGCACCTTTAACATCACATGGGTGGGTTTCTGCCCACCCTACTGATAAAGTGTTCTATGGTGTCCACTCTGAATTCGGGACGCAATAGCTAGGCCGAACTCTAGAATAGCCCCCTAACTTATTGGCCTGGGGGAACTGTAACAACATATCATGTGTCTGAACATTTGAGAGCTATAAATAAATCTAAAAACTGTTAAACTTTGACAAATACCCCTGCAGGAGGATCTCAAGGTGATGATTGAGAAATCTCAGACCCCTTGGAGATCTGCTCCTGAATGTGGCTGAACTGACACAGCCAGACCTCATTCCTGGCCCTTCCCCTCCTCTTACTCTCAGACTCCCTCCTCCTTGAAGGGATTCTTGCACACCAATATGGTGCAACCTGTGGGTTCAAGCTCTACCACTAAGCCCCCCACCATGAGTTATCCTTTCACCATTGCCTTCAGGAAGACTGAGCCAGTTAAGAGTCTCAGAGCCATCTGTGCAGGGAATTCTGAATTCCAGGTATCTAGGAACCCAGGCAGGGCTCAGATCCTGTGGGCTCCTATGGGGAGAGGTGTGGGGGGAGATCAGACAGGGACCCAGGGCAGGGCCCCTTCGCTTAGTTAAGTACTTACTGCCAATGGCCCTTGCCCAGTCCTGTCCCTTTCATCTCCCTGTAGTATCTGGGATTAGGTCAGCCTATCACCCTTAAAACATTCTCCCTGAAGTTGTGAGATTCACTTCCCTGTTCTTTTCCTCATTCCTTTGCTTCTCCATTTTCTTTATTGTCCCTTCCTTCTTCTTTCTGACATCCCAACATGGGCTCCATCTTCAGCCCAGTGTTGTTCTGTTTCTAAATCTCTCCTCCACAGTTGCTTGACTGGTTCAATAGAACCTTCTGCCTCCACTTGTCTCTAACGCCAGCTCAACATTTGCACCCCAGGGTCCAGCTATCAGTTTCAAGTCAAGAAGTTTCATCCCGTCCCTCACACATGACCTCCTCTAGATCCAGTTTTGGTGAATCTTAATGAGTTGGATCTTAATGAGTACATATACCTTATTAAGTGCTCATACTATTTGTTTTTTTTTTTTTTGTAGTTGATGGCTGAAACTGACGTCAAACTCATTGCTTTTCCATTTTTGAGATTTAATCTTGCTTCATTTTGAAAAGTTAAAAAAAAACCATCTCCAGAACTCTGACCTCTGATTGCTCTTCCTTTACGCTATCTCAGGGATGCCTGGAAGTGACTCTGAGATTATATGAAGAAGATTTTGGAGATATAACAGTTCTTAAAATATTTCTGTGTTCCCTGTTCTGTTCTCACTTTTCTTAAGCACAGGTTCCTCCTGAAATTGTTTGTTCTCTCCTTTTGAACATGGGAAACATTCTCTTTGCTCAAGAAAATGGGAGAAACAGGAATTGGGTAGCTTTCCCCCTGTTAACATGGTGCGGTCTTCTTCAATGAGGGCCTGTTTTTCTTAGGCATTTCCCTACTTTTTCCTGTCCTTGACCCAACTATAAAAGCCTGTTTTGTTGTCTTCCATCATTGAAATTAGAATTTCATCTCCTCCGGGACTTATCCTGATAATATCCTCTCAGGTTTGTGTTCTTCTATTTGTTTTTCCCAGTTACAAAACTTCTCAGTCATATCTTGCATTTGCTTTCTGAAAATCTGAGCTCACTGTAAATAAAAATAAGTTGCCTGTTTGGCATTAAAAATGAATAAGGATGGGCTGGCCTGGTGGCATGGTGGTTAAGTTCGCACGCTTTGCTTTGGCAGCCCAGGGTTCATGGGTTTGAATCCCAGGCATGGACCTACACACCGCTCATCAAGCCATGCTGTGGCAGCATCCCACATACAAAAAACAGAGGAAGATTGGCACAGATATTAGCTCAGGGACAATCTTCTTCAAGCAAAAAGAGGAAGATTGGCAACAGATGTTAGCTTGGGACCAATGTTCCTCACCAAAAAAAACCCAAAAAACAGAATGAGGAAATCTATTTTAAAAAGCATATGAAGACAGAATTTATTCCTACTTATTTTTTTTAAAGGATAAGTTTGAAACTGGGATTTTTATTTCAATTAGTATCTATAATTGACAATTACTTTGTTCTGTCCTTATACTATAAAGAGTATTTTACAATCTAATTGGGAATCTCCTCAGGAAAATGTATTCTAAAGTTGCAGATCATTTCCACAAAGTCACTGAGAGGCATTAAAAAACCCAAAAAGACAAAAACACCTTAGGGGGATTAACTGAACTACAACTTTTTCGGAAAGCTTTTGCTGAATTTCCTCCATAACCATGCTGGGATGTAGGGAAACTCATTTGGATAATATATTCCATTGAAAAGCATTAAAACTATGTGAGTCTTCAATCACTATTTTTTCTTTTAATTTCCTTGCAAATCATCACAGGGGCTATTGCGACATCCTTTGGGTTCAATGGAAAACCGCGAGCACCCGAGCTTGGGATAAAAATTGAAATGGATTTCAGCTCTCTGATGTGCTACTGGCACTGGCCACATGACACAAATAATCTGCAATTTGCAGATTGCTGCTGTTTGGTGTGACACGCTTTGAGGATTAATTTCTCTCTCGGCTATAGCTTAGAATCCCTAATGTATGCTTGACAATTAGAGTTACCTTCTATTTTCCCCCTAAGTATAACTTTGAAAAGAAAACCGGCTAACGGTGGAAAGGCATCAAAAATAAGCGATGATTCAATGTGATCAAAGACAATGCAGCAAAACATTGAGCATCTACTTTTAATCATAAGCCCTAACAGGGAGGGGCACAACTGCAGAGTGGGTCTGAAGGGCTCCTTTGCACTCCAGTAAGCCAGGTGGATTAGGGTCTCCATGCGCTTTGCTGAAGTAGCCATTTCTGAATTAGTCTGGGAGCCAGGCGTTATTAGTATCCATGGCAAATTCATCAAGACATGCTGACTGAGCAATTGCATTCAATGTCGGCAGTAGGACTTTACATAATCAAATTCAAAGCATTATCTCCTTGATAAATAAAAGCAAGCTCATTTTAGTAATTTCTCTCCGCTGATAGTTTTTTATTTATGTCTCTTGATGATTATTTATGCTTTCCTTTTCAACAGCCAACATTTGATGAGTCCAAGACATCCTAAATCAGTTAAAAAGAATCTTGAAGACAGTTCTGTCACCCAGAAATTTCACTTACAGGTATATACCAGAGAGAAGCTTACAGAGTTGCCCAAGACGATATTTACAAGAATGTTTATGGCAACATTTTTGCAATAATGGCAACTATGAAAGAAAATATCTGAAATAATCATCATAGGAGAAGAGACAAAAATCATTCCATTGTGCCCCCGCTTCATGCCAGGCACTCTTAGGGCAGTGGGTCATGTTAGTGGAAAAATGAAAGCAGATGAAAATCCCTCCTTGGAGCTTATATTCTAAGGGTGAGATCGACAATAAAAATAAACCGATAAATAGGTAAATTAGGTAATAGTTTAGAAGGTGATGAGCTTTATGTCAAAAAGAAAAAAAGGACAGTGTAAGGGGGGATAGGAGCAGAGGGGGATAAATTTAAATAGGATGTTCAGAATATTTCAGGTTGAGAAAATGACATTTAAGCAAAGCCTTTTGGGAAGTAAATTAACAGGAATTAGCCAGGATGCGATGTATCAAACAGACAAATCTCGAAAACATCAAGTTAAGAAACAAAGTTGCGATAGTTCATGCATAGTACAATGTCATTTATGTGACATTTATAAAACCTAGTAAACAATACAGATACATACAAATCTACTAAGAGGATGAAATAATGCATGTGAATGATAAACTCCAAATTTAGGGGAAGCAGAGAGTGAAACAGGATCATAGAAAATGGGAGAGGATGCTCCAAATCTGTTTAAAGTTTGTTATAACAATAAAGCTAACATTTCTTTTTTCTTTTTCTTTTTTTCTTTTTTTTTTTTTGTGGAAGATCAACCCTGAGCTAACATCTGCTGCCAATCCTCCTCTTTTTGCTGAGGAAGACTGGCCTTGAGCTAACATCCATGTCCATCTTCCTCTACTTTACATGCGGGACCCCTGCCTCAGCATAGCTTGCCAAGTAGTGCCATGTCTGCACCTGGGATATGAACTGGCGGACCCCGGGCCGCCAAAGCGGAACGTGCGAACTTAACTGCTATGCCACCAGGCCGGCCCTCCAAAAGCTAACATTTCTGTAACACTTACTAGGGACAAAGCATGCTTCTTAATACTTCACATATAATAATTCATTTACTTTCACAACAACCCTATGAGATAGGTACCATTACTATCCTCATTTTATGGATGATGAAACAGAGACATAAAAATATTAATTAACCTGACAGTTATCTAGAGCAGTGCAAAAGTCAGATGTTGACAAAGCTGGGTACTGGGTACTGGGTTCATGGGTGTTCATTACGTTATTTTCCATATCTAGTTGTATGTCTGCTCCTGTTTGTAATAAAAATATCTACCTGAAAACTTGAAGTACATATAAAGACAACTTTAGAAAAAATTGAATAAAAATTCAAGAACTTACAGACCTGAGTTTTTATCCTGAACATATATGAGCATCTATGTAGTCTGAAGAAGGAACATCTTCTAATATAACCACTATGTTAGCATAGCTTATCAGAGTCAGATAACATGAAAATTTGTAGACTTTGTAACTTTAAAAATAAGCTGAAAGAAGCCATAAATATTATTTGTTCAGTTTCGCACTTATAGATGAGGCAGTTACTACTCAAAAAGCACACGAAGCCTCTTGGAGTTCAAAGTAGGCGGTGTTAAGCTCAGAAGTTTGTGATTTCATAAGGTAGATACACACTGATATTTTCTGCTTCATTGTTGCTGCTGTGTTACTCCAAACATCCCTTCTGAGTCAATTCCCGCTGGCTATGAGATGACCTGTCTTCCAATGAGGTACTGTAGAAGAACAAGTCTCCTTGATAATGAGACACAATCTAAAATTTGTCAGATGTTTTCATTTCACTAATAATAATAAAGATCATTGGCAGGAGCTGAATTCCAACCAAGCAGTCATTCATTTTTTGTTGAACAATTTTTTTGTATGTGTCTACTATGTGTGAGGTCAGATGCTAAAGAGAAAGCCAGAGTGAATGAGGCAGGGCTCTGCCTTCATGGAGCTTGCAGAAGAAATAACACGCACATCAACATAAATGGAGATACGGCCAAGTGTGCAGAGGGCAATTAAGAAGGAGGTGTTACAAAGAAAAGAAGGGCCAGCCTGGTGGTGCAGTGGTTAATTTCGCACGTTCTGCTTCAGTGGCCTGGGGTTTCCTGGTTTGGATCCTGGCTTAGGACCTATGCACTGCTTGACAAGCCATGCTGTGGTAGGCATCCCATATATAAAGTGGAGGAAGATGGGCATGGATGTTAGCTCAGGGCCAGTCTTCCTCAGCAAAAAGAGGAGGATTGGCGGCAGTTGTTAGCTCATGGCTAATCTTCCTCAAAAAAACCAAAAAGAAAACAAGGCAGAGGGATGGGATCAAAGGCCTGGATGCTGGAAGCACCGAGTGTGGATGGGGAAACCAGCAGCTGTCTGGGCGCAGGTGAGAACTGAAACCGCCTGCATCCACACAGCTTATTGGGGCTGAGAACTGAGACCTAATTGTTTGTTCCAGAAAAATCCTGCCTTGGAAGATAAGCTGTAATGTGATAAATAACTTCACTGTTTGTTTTGAGAAATTCCTACAAATAATTTGTCCAGACAGTTTGCTCATCTGAGTAGCCATCTCCTTTAACAGGACAATAGACTGCTCCCCTGGGCAATGGCTCATTTATCACATAACAATTTCCTTACCAAAGTTCCCTTCAAAAACCCTGTCTCAGTGTGTCCAACTATTACATCATGCATCTTGCTCAATTCCAATCACTTCCCCGCCTGAAAGCTCTGCCTTACCCACTTGAGCCCTGATACCTAAACCCTATAAGTCTTTACCCCGCTTTCGGTAAGAACCCTACAACTGTCAACGTGGTGGGTCTCTCACTGCAGTAGACCTAATAAACGCTGCTCTGCTCAATCAATAGACTTTCTGGTGGTCATTTGGGAGAACTGACGCAGAATATATGAAGGGGAAGATGGAAAATGCAGCAACAAAAAATTAAAAACAAAATTTTTCCCATCTTTATGTTGTTATGATGTCAAAACAATTTTAAAAATTAGAAAATTGTTCTCAGTGTGTATAGTCTTGGTACTTCACCTACACTGTTGTACTTATAAAACGCTTCTTTTGTTATTGACCTATATTTTGGCTTTAGATTTCCATAGGGCAGGTGTTTCCATTGTCCGGCATACCTCAGATTATAGCTTTAATTTGGATGGTCAACACAGATGAGTGACCAGTGGGGTTGTGCAAGGCTTTCAGAGTGAAAAGTGACCCCAGCCCACCACTCTCTCCTCCTGCTGCTCTCCAAAACTCATTCTTTTGCATTTCCCTAATAATTAGCGATGTTGAACATCTTTCCATGTGCCTGTTGGCCATCTGTGTATCTTCTTTAGAAAAATGTCTGTTCAGATCCTTTGCCCACTTTTTAATTGGGTTGTTTGTTTTTTTGTTGTTGAGTTTTATGAGTTCTTTATCTATTTTAGGTATTCATCTCTTATCAGGGCACACGTGTGCGATGATGGATGGTAATGGATGGATGGTGGTAAACATGATGTAGTCTACACAGAAATTAAAATATAATGATGTACGTCTGAAATTTATATAATGTTATAAACCAATGTTACCTCAATAAAAATGAAAAAGGAAAACTCATTGACAAAAAAAGTTGATTCTTGATTGAAAGATGAGAAGGAAAAGGGAGAGGTAATGAAGAGTGATTTTGCATGCCCTTTAACGTATCTTTCCATAGACAGTGGTGGTTGGTTTACCCAAACGAGCTTGTAAAGGTCTAGTTAACATGATGGGGGAAAGAGAACCTGTGGGATTGTAATCCATGAGTGGATCTAATCAAAAAGGAGAGAGATCATGGGGCTGGCCCAATGGCGTAGGGGTTAAGTTCGCACGTTCTGCTTCGGCGGCCCGGGGTTCTCCGGTTTGGATCCTGGGTGCAGACCTATGCACTGCTTGGCAAGCCATGCTGTGGTAGGCGTCCCACATATAAAGTAGAGGAAGATGGGCGTGGATGTTAGCTCAGGGCCAGTCTTCCTCAGCAAAAAGAGGAGGATTGGCAGCAGATGTTAGCTCAGGGCTAATCTTCCTCAAAAAAAATATAATAATAAAAAAAAGGAGACAGATCATATACATCGTATCAGACAAAGCTTGGTGAAATAGGGTTTAGTAGGTCAGCTGGTTGACTAATTATCATGGCTAAATTAATGAGGCTTCTTTAGGGTAAATGCATCCTGAGTCCCAAACAACATACGTGCATACAAGTTTATGGGACACGCCCTGTTTACAAACTGTACCCTTTCTCTATTTGTTTTTGAACCTTACCCTTTGCCATAGAATACGTTCTTTAAAATGGACTTCCTTGGGACATATTTAGGCACTACCAAGTTTGAGAAAATAAATAATATCCAAAAAATGTTAAAGAAATAATTGTAATTGGACGTTAGGAATTGGTATAATTCCAAAAGGGGCTTAAAGATGAGATGGAGTGATTGTTTAGGAGACAAAGCAGGATGGGGAGGAAGACAGAAAAGAGTTCATATTTTCACAAGTATTTACTGGCATTGTTTCTGATTTTTTGTATTTTAAATTTATTTCAGGAATTTCCCTTGTTACTCTAGTGCAATGCATCTTTTTTTCTTTTCTTCATCTTAGTGTGGGCATAATTGCATTCTCTACTGAAAGGCATATTTCAAATTCTAAAAAACAAAACAAAACAGTAATGCTTTAAGCACTCTAAGTACTGCTACTTAGAGTCATCAGCGCTTTCACATAGTTCAGATATGTAAAGTTTGTATGCTGCTGTGAGATACATTCAAAAGAGATGAGATAAATAAAACAAAGCCTAAAATCTAATTTAAAGGACAAATAACCGGTTCTAGGATGGGCAAAAAACCCATACAGCTTCAGCTATATTGTTAATTATGCCATGGTTTGATTGCCCAGATCTTTACACTTTCCCCACATGGAAATTAGCAATCATTCTTTATTTTAATTAGCCAAAAATGACTAAATATGAATAATTCTCATCTGTCAGCAGAGTTACACCAATGAGTCCAAATTTGCAATTCATATTTTGAAGTATGCGATTCACAAGCATTCAACTGGGCATCTTTAAAACACAGGGAGAATGAGGTCCTTCTAACAGCTTTGGCAAGTTTCTGGTTACCACACCCACAGCTGGCAAAGACCGGAGTCCATTAGCCTCTTAGGTGCTGCCCAGCTGACTGCACCATGGCCTTAGAATAAGCAACTCTAGACGGTTAAATCCAGCCATTCTACGTTGTATTCCTCCATAAGAAAATGGTTTATAGACTATATGCCTTAAGCGATGATCGACTCGAAAATGAAAATTAATAGATTCACTGAGTGTTTCAAACCTGAAGATTATCCTACTAAAAACCTTCATCCATCTGCTAATGGCCTTTTAGAAGTTCTTATATGTACCAACTTTGACTCTCAGGACTTTCATACGTTTGAATAAAGCTACTCTGGCGAGAAAGCCTGTCAACTGTAGCTTCATCCAAGACATGATTTTCCTACTTTTGTGCTGTCATTTTGGTCTAAGTCCCCAAATTGGTGATCTCCACTTTTTGGTTTTGGTTATTTGGTGACTTTACGAATGTCGATTAACTATCACATCTCTTTTCTTTTGGAAGTGTTGGGAGAGACGAGGCCCATGAAATCTGGCATCTGAAAACAGAGATAATGTGTCAAAATGGAAGAAAATGACAAATGTGGCACCAGTCTGAGGGCTGAGTCATCGGACAACAGGAACCAAAGACTGATTTATGGATTATGTGAAAAGCGTTGTGTCTATGCCATCAATAACGAGCAAGAGATGGGACGCCTGATTGAGGAAGTGGGGAAAAAGATGGAATCCTTGGCCTGAGAATCAGCGTCAACAGCTGACGTTGATTCAGAAGGCTGGGATTTTGCTTGAGGACTTCAAGGAGAGGGATGGGAAAGTGTGTCAAACTGTTAGTATAGACGGTGTCGAAGCTGTGTTGAGCTAGTGAGTGCCAACATGTTGGGATTCCTTTCCTGCTTCTGGATTTATCACTAACTCTGGGCTTTAGAATAGGTAAAGCTGGGCTATTTTGGAAAATAGACGTCTAACAGCCAATCTATCAGCAAGAAGGGTGACTTTGAAGCACCCATCCATGCACTATGCATCAAGGATTGCGAGTTTAGAAACTCTTTGGATACGTGGAAAAAAATAGCCTTTTTAGAAAAAAACATTTAAGCAGAAGTTTTCTCTACTTGTCTCATCCAGCCTTCTGTTAACCATGCTATTCATTAACAGTTATCTGGGGAAGATTTAAAACAAATAACTCATCCTCCATATTTTTTACTATTCACCATTATTCAGACTGCAGTTTTTAAGTAGGAAGAGAAAACCAAGAGCATATTTATAGGAGAAAAAATGAACTATCTGGATATACTTAATTCAACTCAGATTCATTCATTCAACTAATATTCATTGCCATGCATTGTTTATGGACGGGGGATACAGGAGTGGACAAAACGGAAAAGCCCCTGCCCTCACCATACTTCCATTCTATGTGGGAGACCAGACAAGAAACAAACAAGTAAATAACACAATGCCGGATGTTGATAAGTGCTAGGCAAAACAATAGCAGCGATGGAGAATGGGGAACTATTTTATAGGGATGGTTAGGAAAAACCTCTCCATTAAGGTGTCACCATAAGGGAGATCGGGAGCACACTATCACAGGATGTGGCTGTGGGAAGGGTGTGCTAGGCAAAGGGAACAGCAAATGTAGGTGCCCAGAGAAGGAAAAGTGTGCCGAAAGAACATAGAGGAGGCCAGAGGGCACAGGCAGAAGGGACAAGAGAGAATGGAGTTGTTTGCAAAGAGGTCCTCCTTCCCACCATGCAGGCCCTTTTAGTCACGTGGAACGATTTAGGCTGTTACTGTTAATAAGATTGGAAGGCACTGGTGGGTTTTAAGCAGAGGAGTCACATGATATGTTTTATTTTTTAAAAACTTCTCTTTGGCTGCAGTGTTGAAATAGCCTGTAGTGAGCAAGGATGGAGGCAGAGAGCTAGGAAGCTAAGTCCAAGTGAGAGAGGATGGTGGCTTGGACCACGGTGGTGGTGGAGAGGAAGCGAGCATTGGTCGGAATCTGGATATGCTTTGAAGACAGATTGATAGGGTTTGCTGATAGATTGTATGCTGGTGTGAAAGAAAGCCCAAAATCACAGATGACAGCAAGGTTCTAGTTCTGAGCCCCTGCAAGTTTGAAAACACCATTGGCTGAGATACGGGAGACTGGAAGGAGGTGGTTTTGGTGCGGGGTTGCGGGGGTATCAGGTGTTCAGCTCTGAATGTGTTAACTTTCAGATCCCTATTATCCATCCCAGTGTAGAGGGGACAATTAGAGGTTCAAGTCTGGAGTTCAAGAGAGAGGTTCAAGGTAGAGAGACATACATTTATGAGTTCTCTGTGTATAGATGTTGTTTAAAGCCATGACACCAGATGAGATCAGCCAGGGAGTGACAACAAAAGAGAGGAGGTCCAGGTCTGAACCCTGAACACTCCAACATATAAAGGCCAAGGATGGAATGTAATGCAGCCATGAGAATGACACTGTAAACGACTATTAAATTATGAGGATAGGTATTTATGATATGGTGTTAAGTAAAGACATCAGATTACAAACCAGCACACACACGATGATTCTGTTCTGGTAAAATAATTATATATGCATTGGAAAAGTATTGGAAGATTGTGTGCCACAATACTGATGGTGATTTTCACCTAGTGGAGAAAATACGATAATTACTTTCTTCTTTCTGCTTATATATGTTTAAGTTCCTCTGGTTGTTGATATTTACACTGAATAAAGGAAAAAGTAATAATGTTACATTGAAAAGGAAATTTCTATTGAAAATTCTTAAGTTATGCCTAGACAGAGGCCATAAGCTGTGTAACCTTTTTGTCTTGGTTTTGCTTAAATGGCTTTGTGACCAGAGATGTCCAGCTTTCAGAGGAGACTGCATTGTCTTTGAGCTCCAACAGTCATTCTCCAGTCTTTCTAGTCAAGCTGCTCCCTCTGACCTTCTTCTGTGACTTGGACAAGTGGCATCCTGTGATCTAAACAGGTGCTACTCCATCCCCGCTAGCCATCCTCACCAAGCATCCCGCATCATTCCAGTTTGCTGCTAATCTGTTGACTGGTCCCCATCGCCTTACCTGAGTGAAGCGTGGGGGAGGGGGTATCTAAAGTCTCTGAAAACCCCGAACACTATTATAGCCATTATGAAACTTCCAAGTGGATATAAAACACTCACATATAGCGATTATATTCATCACACATCATGATTAGAACTCATTCCAATCAGGTAATATGTATCTGTAAAAGGAATTGCTTTAAAATTATGACTATCATTTTGGTACTTGTTCTGCAAGTTTGCCCCTCAGTGCCTAGTACTTGAGGCAGACATGGCCTGTGTGTCCCTCTCCACAAACCCCACAGCTCTTCAGGTTCTTCTTTCATTCTAGGCCAGCGCTCACTGGGGAGCCTTCTTTTCCACCTGACACAAGGCCCATCCTAAAAGGTAGAGCTAGCCATGGCTCCTCTCATGAGATCAATGCCGACAACCTGCTCAGTGGATGGAGGCTCCTCTTCCCAGGAGAAGTGGCTACTGTGCCATCCATCACCTAGTTGATGTGATCCGTAAAGGGAACACAGACAGATCAGGCTGCACATGAGATTTCTCTTTTGTTTGCTGGCCTGACTTTTCTAGATATATATTGTCATCAACCACACTAACCAAATGACTGCCAAATCCCCACATCAACTTTGGTTGTATAGGCAGAGGCTCTTTTCTTTAAATGGTCTCTCGAGCTATTTCCTTTGCATTACAGACAATTTCTGATTGGAAGTCTAATCCTTCAGCCTATTTCTGGAGATCTGCCAGGTGTGACAGGTTGTTCCTTGCAGCAGTCTCAGTGTTCCTAGGTTCTAGTGATGCTCCCTGGAGAGTTGGTGGTAGGAAAGCCATTCATTCATTCATTCATTCAAACACTTGCTGGGCATATACTTGTTGAAGCTGCTGGGGGGTCCAGCAGTAAAGAGACAGGGAAGATTCTTGCTCTCATGGAGCCACACAGAGACTTTGGGTCTGGGGCAGGTCTGATATCAAATCTCTCTTTTCATAGTACATTGTGTCTGCCTCATTTCTTCTGACCATATGCCTGGCTTTCACCTACTGGCACATCTTGACCTTGACAAGATCAGTATAAGCTCATGATATATTTTTCCATTAAAAACCCTACTATCTATCTGTCTATCTATTTGTCTATCTATCTATCTATCTATCTATCTACCTATGTATCTATCATCTTCCAGTTTTTCATTCCCTGGGCTCCTTTCAAGCAATGGCTGATCTCAGCTGTGGGGGCAGGACATGTATAGGGTGAGCCTGGAGCACCTTGTCACATCAGAAAGTGGGAAAGCGGTCAAAAACTATGAGGCTCATGTCAAAAGTATTCAAGAACCAGCACAGAGAAGCTCACACTGGTGAAAAGACAGGATAATTTGAGCACCAGTAAAAATAAGAACTATAATATATTCAAATGCATTAGATATGTCAAAATTCATGAGTTCTTAAGTTTTTTTCTTTTTTAGACCTCATTTGTCACCTTTAGAAGATACTAGGAAAATAATTCATTATCTTTAAAACTGGTAAATAAAAGGAGGGTAGTCAAGCATTTAACTTGCCTTTAACGTAGGAATTGTACCTCTGAGTAATTAGATGGTTGATAGAGGAAAATTTCTTTCAATAAAAGTATTCCAGCTAATAAATTAAAAAGGAATGATAGACTTATTAGAATATAAATAATTTATAAAGCCAAATGAAATTAAGAATCATCGATGGCTGCTAGTCCCACAAAGATGGACAAAGGACATTCTGTGTTTACTGACAAAAGTACGTAATACTACTTTTGAAGATTCCTATAAAAAACAAAATCTCTTACTCAGATCAAACACTTGGCTAGAAATATTAACTTAAAGATAATATGGGGGACAGAGGATTAGTTATACGATTGGTTCTCAAAGTATGGTGTCCAGAGGCAGCAGCATCGACATCACCTGGGAGTTTGTTATAGACGCAGATTCTTGGGCCCCATCCCAGACAGAGTGAATCAGAAACTATGGGACGAGGCCCAGCAATCTGCATTTTAACGAGCCCTCCCTATGATATTAAGTGTGAGCTAAATTTGCGAACCATCTTCTTCTCCGTATACAACCCTCAGAGGAGTGTAGCCAAATTCAAAATATGGGGAACTCTCTAGGGCAAATGGCCCAGCTTCTTTAACAAATGCATCACAAGAATTTAGAGAGAGAGAGAGAAAGAGACTTAAGAGACACATCAGACATGTTACCAAATGCCACATAAAGACTTTTCTAGGCTCCTGAGTTGAAAAAAAATCCACTGTAAAAAATATGAGACAACAAGCAAAATTTAAATAATAACTTGATATTTGATAATATTAAGGGATTATAATTTATATTTTAGGTATGATAGAGATATTGTGGTTCTGTTTAGTCAACAAGTCTTTATCATTTGGTAAGTCTAAATGAAATGATATGATCTCTGGGATTTGCTTCAGACTAATCCAGCAATGAGGAATGCCTGAAACAAGATTGGCTGTAAATCGACGACTGTTGTAGCTGAGTGATGTGTATGTGGAGGTTCGTTGTACTATTTTTCTCTTTACTTTCTATATTGGAAAATTTCCATGATGAAGAGGTTTTAAGAGACCTTGTGCATCACTCATCTCCAGGGCCAGGTGCTCAGGGCTTCCACGCACTTCCAGAGGGACCTCCATCTCACTGACCATAATTAGATTCAAAAGCTTTGCCACTATTACTCATATTTCAGTACACTGAGCCCCTGTACCTGTTCTTTCATTTCTACCTTCACAGCTATACAACTACTGTAAACTCTACCCATCTTGTTATTTAGTGGGTCTCAAGAACCCAGGGGTGAGGGTAAATTTGGGGGTCAAATGATGTGAAAGATGCAGAAGGGGACACATCAGAAGCATCCCCAGGGATGTTTGGATCTTGGATCTTGATACGTTTTCCCCATTCCTCACGTCCCCGCCACCACAGGTCCTCCCCCATCTTACATGGCTGGGGCTGGGATAGAGGAGGGGCCTAACAGTCATGTGTATTTGTTTGTTCATTCAGGGGTAGCTATTGCTCAGGGAGCCGAGGAGACATGTATGAACGAAATGGCCTCATGCTCCTGGGGCTCTAAGCAGGCTTCACTCACTCACATTTGAATGTATCTACTCTTTGTCTATTTTATACCATACACTCCTCAGGATCAGGGAAGGAGTTTTTGATCTAACCTGTAACTTCCCGACTCACCTTGCATCCTGCCCCACATACTACTGAAAGGGGGATCTTGTCACACAGCATCATCACTTTCATCTACTGATTTTTGCCAAAGTCCAAAAAGTCCTTATTCTAAAAGGCACTCTGGCTCACAGAAAAAACAGTCTTAACAGAGATATCTTAAAAGGCAGAATTTCCATAACAACCCAATGTTTTTGATAATCTAACATGTTATAGTAGAAAAAAGTTCCTATATAGGAAAACCAGCTCTTGTTAAAATGTTGAGATTATAGTAAAACAATTTAGATTGTTGAAAGTTGAAAGCATGCCTTTGAAGATCTGTACATTACAACGTTGGGTAAACCAGACATAATCTAAACTGGAAAAAACTGCATTTGTATACTATTATTGATTTTATAATAAGGATAAAGTAAACCAGGTGTAAGTGTCACGGACACACGAGTTGAGTTCAGAGCTGTCTTATGACTCAGACTCAAATTTAGCCCAGGTTGGGGTGAACTCAACAGTCACATCCAGGGAGTCAGCCCAGCATGAGGCTGGTGCTGGAGCAAAGACTGTGGAACAACTTGGAAGCCAAAGACTAAATTCCATCTAACATCTTTCTACTTAGATGCCTTATTTCAAAACACAAAAACTAATTCTGCAAAACCTTGAAAACCTTAAAGCAAAATAGATTTGTGGTTTACTGGTTAATTCTGTGGTGATCAACTAGAGAGAGTTCTGGAAAACCTGAAAACTTTTCTGTTGGACTCTCACCTGTTTGGTGATATGATGTCACTTTGAGGGGACATGAGAAGGGATGGGTTATATCTACTTTCTTGGATATGCACAGCATTATTAGTATCTTCTTTAAAGTTTTCAGGACAAATGAGAAAAATATCTATGCAGATACATGACTAGGTAGCTGTTAGTGCACATGGTGTTATGCTATTCTAAAAAGAAAATGTTTAAGACAAAAAAACTCATCTTGGGACAAGAAATTAAGAAGAAAATTGGGTTACATAATGGCTCAGCACCGTTGGGGGTAGAGCAAAAAAAAAAAATATATGTCTTTTTCACTTCTTAGAAGTGTTGCTGCTGGATTTTCATTTCCAGAGGGTTTTTTCCCTCTTTAGGAGAGGTTAAGGAAATGTTTAATGTTTACAATTCTCTGTCCTTCTTAAAAAAAAAGCGTTTTCCAAATGAAAACAGTTTTTTTCATAGTCATCGTAAAATATTAAAATAGTATAGAAAATGAAAATTAGCAATTCCACCACCCAGAGAGTTGCCATTAATATTTTTGTGAATATTCTTCTAGATAATTCTCCTACTGCATACATACCCACACAAACACACACATACACAATTTTAAATATGTGGATCATACTGTGCATGAAATCCTGTATCTTCTTCTTTTTACCTAATAGTATGCTTTCCATGTCAAACAATACAGACATATATCATGATTTTTCATGGCTGCTCATCTTTCCATCATATGCAGTATCCTTTAACCAACCCCTGAACGATGATACTTGTGTCAGTGAGTGACAGTACATGTATATTTGCAAGTCATTCAGATGATCGAAATGGGAAACATTCCTCGAAGTGAAACTACTGCCGGGTTGAGATATTATTGCATTTAACATTTTGATAGTTCCTACCAAAACGCTCTTCAGGATGTGTCAATAGCTTACACTTCCAATAACAATAAGGCCAATTTCTCCCACCTTCCCAGAGTAGTAGAAACTGGCTGATTCTTTACCATCTCCCTTCTCCTTCCTTGACTGTGTATGTATTCATCTCTTCCTCCTTCCTGAGATGAAGCTTGGCACCACTCCACTCAGAGAGAAATGAGGACAGTTTTTGCATTTCACCTTAATCAGATCAAATTAGGACAGGTGGCAACCCTGCAGGCAACATAATTATGAAAAATGTGTATGCTCAAGACAGTCTGTCCTTCCAGCTTCCCAATCAAATAGGACGCCAGAGTCCAACCTTTCTACTTTCAGCTGGTGACTCACATAGCAGGCACCCACACGCTCTGGGTATAATGGTGCTGAAAAATCTGAGATTAAATATAGTCTAAAAAGCACGAAAATCTATTTTGTAAGATTAGCTAATTTACTACAATAATAGTTCTTCTATTAAAATTGTTACATGCCAAAAGGAAAGAAAGATACCCAATCCCAGGGCTGGCCTGTTATTACAAGAAAAATCTTTTAACATATCCCCCTTACACTTTGCCATCCAAAGATAGAAAGAAATGATGTGGAGGATTCCCTGGATTTATTATAAGAGAACAGCTGTCCTATCCAATAGAAAGCATGCAATGAATATCTATTTAAATATTTTTGAGATAAGCTGAAGGTGGATACACAATTGTATTCTACATTAGGGGGATCCTACCCCCAGCTTCATTTGGGATATTGCTTCTCAGAAGACATGCCAAGCACAGCAATAACAAATGTTCTATGGAAAATGTGCTCAGCAACAATTGCAGTATGAGTCTCTGTGTAGCCATTTTTTAGCATGTCAGAATTACACTATCACACCACAGAAACAAATTAAACAGCACAAGCTTGGCTGCTGGGATCGCTTTATTAGCAATGCAGTGTTATTTCATAAAGAACGCATTGCTTCAGATCTGTCAATGAATGTCAACAATGGCTTCTCCGTTTGTATGAAGCCCAATTTGTTATTTAGAGAAGAACCAAAGAGAACACTTCAGAATCCGATTGCTTTTCTTCCCAGCATTTAAATCAGAAAAAAAGGAAAAAAGAAAAAAGCCTGGTTGCTTAATCTTTCCACTTTATCTGTAATACAGACGTATTCCTTTCCAGGTTGGCATTTGGGGAGAAAACTCAAAGTATGAATTAAGCACTAATTCTCTCTTTCTGAAGCACATAAGGACCATTGAATGTTTACTGACAGCCCAGAGAAAACACAATCTATAAGACACACACTGTAAAAGAAGGTTTTGATGCATTAGATTCATATATGCGAGCTTTGGTTTTCCTGTATTTGTGAAAAATGGCGCTCTCCCGGTTTAGGAGTGCTTCATAGCTTTTTGTGACAGATGACTGAGTCTTGCTTTGCAAATGGTTACAGTTATGTCACAATAACTTCGCAAAAAGAATAATCAGTATTAGTAGACGAGCTCTTAGGAAGCAGAAGTCAGGCCTCTTTTGCAGATAGATACGCATCACCAAAAAGAGAAATTAAAACCCAAGGTTCTATTCTGAAGCCAAAATAGTCTTCCACATTTGCCTCTTGAATTTTGGGAATACATCATGAGGTGTTAAAATTCATCCAAACCATGGTTATTTTTTTTTGAAGTCCAGGTATCTAACCTGGAACAGAGACTTTCCCTCTGCTGGTTGTCAATTAAAGTTATTAAATTGTAGCTCAGACCAGGTAAGAATTTCTTTTCCCCAGATATGGATGCATGTATACTAGCAACATTTCAAGACACACAGGGATGGTGCCATTTTCAGGATCGGCTGCAGGAGGTTGGATAGACATCTGGCCCTTCCTTAGCAATCCTGAAACCAGACTAAGGAGGTGGTTCTTCTTTATTTTTTTTCCCCCCTCCTAAAGCTAGCTCTGCCTATAGCTCTGAAGTCTCAACATAGGGAAGTCACCCAAGCCAGGCAACAGATTCAACACACATCTGAAATCTCAGTGACTCTTCCATTTGACGCTAGCACTCTCCCTATTTTTCTTTTTAAATCATGTTCTTTTCTTTAAGGGCAGATTTGTAAGGAAGGAGCCTTTTGTTTCCCTAACGGACAATTCCAAGCCTAATTAGCATCGTTGGTTTTTGTCACAATATTGCCATAGCAAAGTAGAGGTTATTGGAACTTGAGAGGAACTGAGTTCAGTTTTCTTCTCTGGGTGCTACGTTCTTGCCCATCTTTGCTCCAGTTGCCTTGATGACTTGCTCGCATGGAGAATTGAAATTATACTAGTCCTTATGGGACAAGCACTTATTCTATGCTAACACCACAAGCAACATTTCTAAAGGAGATTTTGTTAAAAAAAAGTCTAAGGACTGAAATCTATCCCTTTCATTTTCCCTTTTTATACCGCTATTTCCACTGAAAAAAAAATCTCTTTTGTGCATCTCTGAGTAGAACACCCTTGCAGCCTTCCTGTTAAAATAGCATGGTCCCAGTATTCTCTAGATAGGAAATTTTTGAGAAAATAAGGCATCTTTCTCCTTATGGTTTATAACCGAGAAATATAACTCCCTAAATTAAATCTAAATTCATCTTAATAGTGCCTTATAAAAATGTCTCTGGAGCATGAGCTCATTTGGCCTTTCCACAAAATGCCATAAGTCCCTCTGGATTGAGGATTTACCATCAAAAAGCCTGCACGTCCTGTAGCTCTTCCTGATGCCTTAGTCTCCTGGATGGGAGCAACAATTATCAATCAGGAAAAAATCGTTTCTACGGCTGCTATAGTATAGTACATACGCTAGCAAACCACATGTAATGAGACTGCTCTCTTGTTTCTAAGGCTTGATTTAAATTTATAGATGGGGCCAACGGGTTAATTTCACTGCCTTATTCACTACATTTACTACTCTTCAAGGGCCTTAAGATAGCTCTGCTATCAGAGCTCACTAATCCAAAAGAGTTTATAAAAAACACCCTCAGATTAACAAATCAATGATACTTACACACCACAAAATTGGTTACCACTTAAGGGCTTTATTCTGACTAGATTTATAGCCTGTATAAATCCCAATTCTCATGTAATTTAGATGGGAGACAAGCATGAGGCATCTCTGGTGTCTGCTGGCAGCAGTGTGGACCAAAAAGAGGAGGAATTCTTCCTTACTGATGTATGGCAGCCTGTGTCGTGTTATTCTCAAATAATGAGAATAAAATCAATCAATTCCTAAATTTCCACTAAAATATGTTCAGGAAACTTTAAAGGGGCATTATAAGGAGGCTAGTAATTTGAAAATTACTTGTAATTTTCAAGTCACTAGTAACTTGAACCTCAAGGCTAGTAACTTGAAAATTAAGGTGTCATTATACGTCTGTGTAATGGAGATCATGTCAGAAACAAAAATCAAGATTTGTTTCACTTTTGCAACTCTAAATAAAACGAAGCTTGTTTCTAATAAAAATTACTTTAATGCTAATCTGAGGTTAAGAATGATAAAACCAATTTGCCCATTCTTATGGTAAAATGCATGCTATTCAAAGATGAGATTCGACTGTTTTTTTTAAAGATGTTTTGAACACATGAAACCCACTTTACATAATACAGTCTGAGTGTTGGATTCTAGCAGCATCCATTAAGCTCTTAAAAATCTCTTCATTTCAGTCCTTAGTGAGAATTACTCCTAATGTTTTTAGAAGTTTATAATATTATGGCCTGAACTGGGGATTTCTGATTTAAAACTCAAAGTAAAATTTTAGCTCTTGGGATTGATAGAGAAATATTCTACAAGTATTAATAAGACCACATCAATGGAAAGTTAATAATTGTTAATATTAAGACTTTATTCCATGGATATCAATGATAAGTATGTATTTAGTTATTTTAACCCATCCTATGACTCATTCAATAAAAGGAAATGAAATAGTTTAGGAATATTTGCAACAAACAGGACAGTTTCTTGATGTTGTTCCTGTTGTTTTAATGAAAGGACGGGCAATGAAGGGAAAAGGGTGGAAATACAAATAAGAGTGTGCTGGGAACTGAGGTTGCACAAGTAAGCGTATACCCTAAATGTCTACGGCACTGTTCTGTGTGGGCCACAGATTGGGTTCTCCACTTCCCAGTGATGAGAACAACAGAAGGACACCACATAATCCCTATTAAATAAAACCTAAGAAGTTCTTGAAAGAAGCACAGAATTTTTGTGGCACAAGCCCAAGATTCCCAGATTTAATAAATAAAAATACAGAACACCCAGTTACATTTGAATTTCAGATAAACAACAACAACAAGTTGTTTTAGTATGTGTATGTCCTAGATATTTTTGTTTGTCTGAAATTCAAATTTAACTGGGCATCCTGGATTTTATCTGGCAACTCTATCAAGCCATAATTTAGATACAATATTTGTAATAGACGATCATTTGTAGTGTGGAGTTTTATATCCTGATTTTGTATAGAATGACTAGGATGAAGAGAATGGGGAGTAGTATATTTCCTAGAAACTGAAGGTTCTAACTTTAATAACATCAAGATAGAGTATATTGTAGGGCATCAAAAAGGCTGCTTCTTAACTATGACAACAGAGTTTAGCAGAAGTAAACATAAAAGAGGAAGGCGGGTAGAGAGGATGAAGGCCCTGCTGGGAGAATGCCGGCTGGTACCCTGCGAGGGTCAGCCCACTGCAGGATGGTGCACGTCCTCAACACCGTCACGTTAACTGCTTTCTCCCCAGAAGTTTTCATCTCACTCTCTTCTAAGGATTTAGTCAGCGGAAAAACAAAGTTTACTTCAGAGAAATCCAATGCACAGCCAAACATGATAAAATAAACTCATTCTCAGAAGGGAGGATTACTTGTATTGCAACAGTAGAAATTTTAAGAGAAAATTTGTGTGTGGGTGTGAGGAAGATTGGCCCTGAGCTAACCTCTGTTGCCAATCTTCTTCGTTTTGCTTGAGGAAGATTGTTGCTGAGCTAACATCTGTGCCAATCTTCCTCTATTTTATGTGGGATGCTGCCACAGCGTGGCTTAACAAGTGGTGTTAAGTCCGTGCCCGGGATCTGAACCTACAAACGCCAGGCCACTGAACTGGAGCGAGGGAACTTAACCACTACGCCACGGGCTGGCCCCCAGGTCATTTTTTTTCAAAAGTTAACTTTTGATCTTCCATCTCGGGCAGACAATTCATGGCCTCAGTTTTCAAAAGTTTTGACACGTAGGAAAGAGGAAAATACATAAAGCACATAGAAAACCATCAAATTTGTGTACCTCATTGCTAAAGATTTTGCTTTTTAGAGATAACTACCTGCAGATTTTTAAATTTTATTTCACTATTTTTTATTCATATATTTTAAAATAAAATTGCATATATTTAAGGTGTACCACATGATGATCTGATATACATATACACAGTGAAATGATTATTACAGTCAAGCTAATTGTCATATCATCTCCTCACAGTTACCATTTTTCTTTTGGTGATGAGAGCACCTGAAATCTACTGTGTTAGCAGATTTCCAGTCTTTAATACAGGGTTATTAACTGCAGTCATCACGCTGTACATTAGATCCCTAGACGTACTCATCCTACATAACTTCAACTTTGTACCTTTGACCAATATCTTCCCATTGCCCCCACCCCCGGCCCTGGTAACCACCATTTGGCTCTGCTGCTATGAGTTCAACTTTTTTCTTTTTGAGATTCTGTACATAAGTGAGATCATACAGTATTTGTCTTTCTCTGTCTGACTTATTTCATTGAGCATAACATCTTCCAGATTCATTCATGTTGTCACAAATGGAAGGATTTCTTTTTTCTCATGGCAAAATAATATTCCATTGTATATATTTATACCACAACTTCTTTATCCACTCGTCTCTCAATGGGCACTTGGGTTGTTTCCACATCTTGGCTATTGTGAATAGTGCTGCAATGAACATGGGGGTGCAGATATCTCTTCGAGATGCCTGCAGATAGTTTTGTCTCATTTTCAGATGCTGATAAGCCATTCTCTTTTTTACCTGTGCGTATGTGTCTGTTGAATTTCCTTGAAAATACAACTCTATTGCAGAGGATTAATTTCTGAAAAGAAATTATTATTTATTCAGGCTCCATTTTATGTCTAATTAAGTTAACATCCTAATATTAGCTCTGCAGTGCAGAAACTTGGCAGCCAGCACCTGGACCAGCAATGGGACAAGGTGACCTCGTGACAACTGATACGATGTACTGGGGAGTACACAACGTCATTCCCATGACACTCTTGCAAAAAATGGATATCTTGAGTCTGAACATGAGGAAACATCAGAGAACCCCAAATTGAAGGACATTCTATAAAATAACTGGCCTGTAGTAGTCAAAAACGTGACTGCTGTAAAAGGCAAAGAGGGATGAGATTGGAGGGGACTAAAGAGATGCATTGACTAAATGCAATGCATGAGCTGGAAGGTATATACTTTGGACAAGTTTGTGAAATCTGAACAAGGTTTGTACATCAGATAAGAGTATGGTATCATTGCTAATCTCCTGGTTTTGGCAATTTCACTGTGGGTACATAGCAGATTACCCCTGTATGGAGGAAACACATTCTGAAGTCTTTAGAGATAAAAGAACACCATGTTGGCCACTTACTCCCAAATGGTTCAGAAAAAAAAAATGTATACGTATATTTGTATACAGAGAGGGAGAGAAACAAATGAGGTGATGGTTAACATTTGGGCATCTAGCTGAAGAGTGTATGGAAATTCTTTCTCTAAGAAAAACATTTCCTTTGGTAAAAGGTAACCCAATATAACTAGGCAAGAAGTCTGCTTTGTTTCGAAGTTTACTGGGCCTGAAGAAAATGACATTCAGATGTAAGAGCCAGCTATAACACGTTCAACCATCCCCACCATCTCCTGGAGTCGTGCACAGGATGGCTCCTCAGAGCCTGCAGTTATCGGAAAGCTAACTGGATGTTTCAGTGTTTTTTTGCCTTTTACAGCTGAGAAAGTTTGAGTTTCTATAACAGCCACAGATAATTTGGACCATATCTAATCAAGTCAGCGCAGTGTAAGGCAATGTTTCAACTATCTAATGGTAAGGCCAGTTTTTCTTTTTTGATTGCTATTGAATCTAATTGAATAGTGTTATGAATCGACTCAAATTGCTTGCTAAATCAACTGAATTTCCAATACGTCTTACATTCTATTCCGTATTATTTTTCTCTAACTATGAAATATTCTAATGGAGAACAAAGAAAGGAAGAAATAATGCAATTTTTACCTGACTCTCGACAACACAAGGTAATCCTATCTTTTCCAAAAAGAATATTGAACACGTATTTTTTCTTAAAAAAAAGGATCAAAATCTCATCTTTACAATGAGATAATGTGTTTGTTGAGTATATAGGATTATTTTGGACATGCAGAAACTGACTTCTTCTTCTTCTCCCCAAAGCCCCTCAGTACATAGTTGTATATTCTAGTTGTAGGTCCTTCTGGCTCTCCTATGCAAGACGCTGCCACAGCATGGCCTGATGAGCAGTGCCAGGTTCATGCCCAGGATTTGAACTGGTGAAACCCTGGACCTCCAAAGCGGAGCTTGTGAACTTAACCACTTGGCCACGGGGCTGGCCCCCAGAAACTGATTTCTACCTTAAAGATTGAGGAGTAAAATATAAAGAAACAATACATTAATTTTCATTGAATAGCCCACTTGCTAATTTGATTAGTTTTAACATTCTCTTATGCCCACATAATGTGGAAGTAGTAATAGAAGAAAACTGATAGAGAAAGAATATTAATATCGTTTAATATTGATTGTTGATTTATTCCTTCAAAAAATAGTCAACAATGACCAAATGCCAGGAACTGGTCTAGATAGGAAGAATGCAGATGCTTAAGACAAACTCTCTGCCCTCATGAAATTTACATTCTACAAGGTAGTCAGATAGTACTTAAGTAAACAAGTTAAAGAGAAAATAAAACTGTCAGAGAATGCTAAGTGCTATGGAGAAAGATAAAACGAGGGAGGTGTTGGGAAGAGGGGAGAAGAAGAATGTCAGCAACACCGAGGAGGTATCTTGAGCTGAGAGTCCTGGACACCCTGAAGACGTGGGAAGAGCAGGGCAGGCAGAGCCTCCTCTGCAGACCAGGGGCCAGCCCTGAGGCAGGAGTAGGGGGCTGGGAAGGAGAGTGGAAGGAGGTGAGTCTGGAGTTGGCCAGGAGCTGGATTATGATCGACTTCATAAGCCTGGATAAAGGGTTCAAGTTCAACTCCAAGAGCAAGGAGAAGGCATTGGAGGATCTCCCACATGGTAGCGATGTGATGTTCTTTACGGTTAACAAACATTTCTCTTTGAAATACTTTTAGATTTACAGAAGAGTTGCAAAGATGCTGCAGAGAGTTCTCAGATACCTCTCACCCAGCTTCCCCTAATGTCAACATCTTCTCATCATCCTTCACATTTTAAAAGGGCTCTCTCTCCTTACTGTGTAGAAAATGATCATGAACTCATAACAATGGCCAACATTTATCGACTGTTGACCGTGTTCTAGGAGCTGCTCCAAGCATTTTATGTGTATTAGCTTGTTAGTCCTCACAAAATCACTCTGAGTATATGAGTTATTATGTTACTATTCCCATTTTGCAGGTGAGGATTCTGAGGCCCAGGGAGGTGAGGAAACTTGCCCAGTGTCATATAGTTACTAAGTGATGAAGGTTGGTTTCCAAATTCACTGTCTGACTCCAAAGCCTGAACTCTGAAAGAGACTTGAGGAACAAAACCAGAAGCAGGACATCAGTTAGGAAGCTCCTACCTGGTCAGGTGAGAGATGATGGTATCTATGGGGGTGGGAGGTAGGTTAACAGAACTTGCTGATGGACTGCATATTAGGGAGTAAGCCAAAGAGAGGAAGAGTCAAGGGTGACTCCAGCATTTTTATCCTGAGCAACAGCATCAAGACATAGCCAAGTGAAGACAGTGAGTGAAGAGTAGAGAGTGAGAAAGCAGATCATGCTGCTGAGAAGGCCAATAACTCGAAGTGATGGACTTGAGCATTGGATTTCAGCCCAAGTCTATTTATAAATCAATTTAAATTTTTTCAAGATGTGAAAAAGAATTGGCTCACCAATCTTACGCCTTCAGCCTTTCTTCTCCTCCCAGACTCCCATCCCTGCCCTGTCTTATCAGAAGAGGGAAAAGGAAAGAGAGAGGAAGAGAAAGAAAGGAAGAAGGTGGGGCAATATGGGAGAAGACACTAAGGAACCCAAAGGCAAAGAAAACTATAGCCCTTCTAGAAGAGCTGCATGCCGCTTCTCCTCACATACCTTCTAACAAAAAATCCATCCCATTTCTTCCCACTATCAAGATACCCATAAAAGATAACAATACATATTCTCTCAGATTTTTATTAGTCAACTTGTCTGCTTTAGAATTTATTATCTGCTCAGGTCTTTATTACACGACCACATACTTGATTTGTAACATGATCGATTAGGTTATTTCCAGCATAACCTTTATAAAGTTACAATGAATGGATATTTTTGCATGAAAGTTATGAGATTTCAAACCTACTGAATGATTTGAACAATTCATAATTTTTTTTTTCTATTTTGGGAATGTAAGTAGATGTACAAAAAAAATCAAAGATAAAATTATAGTTTGTGAAGAAGAGAAAAATTTAATGATAGGAAAGAAGAAAATAAAAGCAAGAAATAAATGGATTATGAAATTATAAGTTCCAGGCAGGAAAAACAGTCAAAAACAGATGGTCAGAAGTCAAGAGATACCTAAATGAACATGGATCAATAAAAGTAATTTATCTCCATGAGTGAATTGAAATAGAAAGGACTCAGACAGCATATATATAATTGAATGGAAAATATAATTGCATCGAATGGATATCCTTTGTGCTGTTCAAAAGGACAAACAATGCTGTTAGAACTCTAAATTTACCTTATAATTATTGACTTCATGTTGTAATTTTAGCTATAAAGCAGTGACAAAATAATTATATGCATGTTTCTCTTCGGTGTCAGATAAAATAGCACAAATTCCTGCCCCATATAATACACGAGCACTAAAGAACATGTTGTCAGTTTATAAATACTGTAAAAACTTCAGAGAGAAGTTCATGGTAAGCTCTGCATTTGACAAACCAACACAAAGATACTCCAAAGGAATCTTCAGTGTGGCAGGAGATGTAAGAATTGCATACACACAGACAAGAAGCACACAAGCTGTATAGGGAGCTTCGAGAAAAACAGGAAAGGAAAGGCTTACGGTCTATCATGGGGTTTGTCCAGTTTTCTATTGTTGTGTAACAAACTACCCCCTCCTTCTCTTTTTTTTCATTCTTTCCCCCTCTCTTTCCACATAGCCACTCCCTGTGGTTAGCTTGGTCTTCCTCACAACCTGGTGGCCTAAGGGCATTTAGATTTCTAATGTGACAGCCCAGGGCTCCTTCCAATGGCTGATATGGAAGCTGCCAGTCCTCTTACAGCCAAGCCTGGCATAGAGTCCTTTCCACTGTACTCAACTGGTCAAATCAGACATGGGCCAGCCCAGATTCAAAGGGCAGAGAAATAGAATGGGAGGGGTATCAAAGATTTTGTGGCCATCTTTAACATGCCACGAGTTGATCTCCTATATGACAATTTAGGTATTTATCATGTAAAAACATGGTGTTTCTCAAAAAGAGGGGATTCTCTGACTTATGGAGGGAAAGTGGAAGAAGAAAGAATATTCTTGGACAACTGCCATAGGCTGCCTGTGACTAAGTCTGGTGACAACTTTGAATCCACAAAAGTAGTTGCATTTGAAACAGAGTCCAAGAAACATCTGCAACTAACGTCATGTGGAGCGGTCAGTGGCAGGGGACAGCTGAGAGGGTCACGCAGGACAGGAGATATGTAGACTGGGCTCACAGCAGAGTGAGGAGACCTTAGACCATAAAAGATCCCTAGGGCATCAGAATGGTCACCTGCACAAGGCTTGCTATACCCAGCATCAGTGACCTATTTTTGCCCTTCAACACATTCTTGGCACATTCATCTTGGGCATGAGGTGGAGCAGCGACTATCTCCAGTTGTATCAGCTAGAGAATGATTGCCAAATTGCTCTTTACCTCTGGAGAAGATAGAACAAGAGGAGAGAAAAGTGCTACTATGGCTGAAGTCAAAAAGAACTTTCTGGAAACAAAAGTTACTAAAATCACCAAAAGAGTTTACCTCTGAAAGTCACAGAATCACTTATCCTGAAGATGTTTACCTTTAATAGTTCTCATTATATAGAAAAGCAACTGTTTAAATGACACTCAACTCTTCACAATGTGTACATTTCTATCTTCTTGACTTTGTTTGCCATCTTTGGTTTGCTGTTTCTTTTTACTTCTTTATTCTTCGACTTACTTTTCTCCTTCTGCTCAGTCTCCTTTCATAGCTGCCTTTCCTTACATTTACCAGAGGTCCCCAGCAATCTCCACAGGCGACCATGAGGAATGTCTGGCACAAAAAAGGTGCTAAATCCTTTATTAGTCGTTCCTACCTTCATGAGGATGTGGGAGACTTTTGTCTGGAAGTAGAAGTTGTACCAGATTATTTTCATTTAAGAGCTAAAAGTTTTTTATTATAACAATGTTCATATTACTATGAAAATTTTGGCAGATTGTGTTCTTTCCCTATACAATACTTATCTACCTCTTTCTTCCTTGCTAACAATTTGGTTCAGGATCCAGGTTGACAACCTTTCATCTCTTGGCAGTAGGCCCCTCTGACTCAGAGAATTTATTTTGACTAGTCTCAACTCATCACAGGATCCCCACTCCCACTTACAGTGACTAGTTTGGGAGTGTTCTTGCGACCCAGTCCTGGACAATGAAAAACACCAAGGAGGCTGTTAAGGGTTCCTGGGACATATTTTCTCTCCTGATTCCAAGAGAGAAACTCAAAAGGACAAAGCAAGCTTTCTGCACAATCCCTTTCTTCCTGTTAGGATTCAGCGGTGATGGGGTGATATCCTGAGCTGCGGCAGCTGTAGTCAGGAGGCATTGAGAACATGCTGAAGGACAGAAAGAGTTCCAGCCCTTGACACAATTACTGAGTTCTAAATGGAACCCGCACAGCTGCCTACCTCTGGACTTCTCATAACTGAAAAATAAATGCTCTATGTTTGAAGTCTCGGTTGGTCAGGTTTTCTGTTACTGTAGCTGAGTGCATTTCTTTTGGAAGGAGACCATGCTCCGTGAATAATTTCACATTTCTGCAGTTAGGGCTTACTGAGAAGAGATTATTGACAACCAGTGTTAAAGGATGATTGAATGGTGAACACGGCTTGAAAATTATCGACAGTGAATTGTTCCTGAGACATTTAAAGGCTAATCTCCTCTGGAGCCATTGACTTACACCCTAAGGGTAATAAAACCCGGGGGCCTTTCCTCTTTTCAAAGAGTATATGTCTACATTCCTAGACAAAGTTCTCTCTCTCCACACATACACACACACACACACACACACACACACACGGTTAGAGTAACTCATGTACCTACTTAAATGCATCAAAATTCTGTGTGTGTTTTTCTTGGTACAAAATGGGGGAAGAACCTATGGTTTTCTTCAGATTCTCCTAGGAGTCAGTAATCAAAACAAAATAAAAGAAAAAACAAAATTAATTACCACTGTTTTACAAGTTACTAGAGTGTAAATCTCTCGAAGGAAAAAATATTGTCATAGATGTCTTAGTATCTGTAGGGCCTAGCACGGTGATTGACATATAGTAAATACTCAATAAAAATTTGTTAATTAAATGAACAGACAAATGAGTTGGTTTGTCTTTTATCCATGCTCTAGGCCTACTGCTTTGGGTGAACAAAACAAGTATATGACATTTAAATATAAACCCACAAGCCATATACTCAAAGAAACAGATGTATGCAAGACAAAATTATATTTATTAGCATCAGATTCTAATAAAGTCCTATATTAAGAAACACATATAATTGTGAGGGAAAGAGAAGAAGTACAAATGGAGAGAGAAGGGACAGATCTATGAGAGCTGTCTTCTTAACATATGGACTCATTTGCATTAATCATTCATTTTGCATTTAGGCATCCTGAGTTTTAAGAATTTTAATTTGTCTTTTTAGCAATAACAGGCTGGAGTAAAAACCCAAAACATGCTTAAGGTTTTTACATTATATGAATTCGATGTAAAATATGATTGTTTTTCTCTAATTCATTAGCTCATTTAGCTAATTCATTAGGTTCCATTCCATAGAATGTGTTTTTCTTTTTTGAAAGCCTAAGATACAGGGCATTTTAGTATATATGTTGTCAAACGATGTACAGCATAGAGATTTGTAAACTCTCCTTATAACATACTCCTTCCAAGTGTCCTTTTTCATTTGGCTGTTGGGTGACAATGGGTATTGTGGACTGAATTGTATTCCCCCAAAAGATATGTTCAAGTCCTAATCCTGGGTACCTATGAATGTGACCTTACTTGGAAATAGGGTCTTTGCATATGTCATCAAGTTAAGATGAAGTCATTAGGGTGGGCCCTAACACAATATGACTATTTTCCTTTTAAGAAGAGAAGAGCCACAGAGAGACATACAGGGAAAATACCACGTGACAACCGAGGGAGCTGTTGGAGTGATGCATGTACAAGACAAGTTCCGGCAACATCAGAAGCTAAAAGAAAGGCTTGTAACAGACTCCCCAACTCCCAAGTCTTCAGAGGGAGCAGTGCCCGGTTGACACCTTGATTTCTGATAATTAGCTTCCAGAACTGTGCGACAATAAATGTCTGTTGTTTTAAGCTATCCAAGTTTGTGGTAAATTGCCTTGGCAGCGCTGGGAAACAAATACAATGGGCAAGAATGGATAGGATATCTTCTGGTGATTAAGATCCTGCCACTGCAAAGCTCATTTCTATTTGTCACTATATGAAGTCAACACCACCTCGATGGGAGAAGAAGGATTGAAATGAAAAAATTAAAAAAAAATTGAAGGAGATCAAATCACAGAATATAGAAGCAGCTGAGAAGACCAATCTTTTACCATGCAACTTCTATTTAACTTAATCAATAGTATTCTTTTGTGGTTTATCTCCAAGAATATTGTTCAGATAAAAATAGGCGTTCTCTAGAGTTCTGTAATTCAAGGGCAGAAAGATTGTCTTCATTCATTGGAATCATAGTTGCCTTAAGTTTGAGAGACGACACCTTGGACATGTCATTTGAAAGCAACGAAGGCACCAGACTTTCCTTTACATCACCAGGTAAACTTTCATTAAATTCAACCAGAGCCTGACCTTTAGCGGTTTCTGTGCTTTTGTCATCTTGCATTGTTTCATCCGCCTTTGGCAGAGGTGGGAGAGCATTATAATCTCCCTCTAGCTACCCAATTTTCTATTTCTGAGTTTTCTTCAAAACCATTCCTCAAAGTATTTTCTTGAAACTTGGGCTTTTATTTGTTCTTGGAAAGGGAACAATAAAATGTTGATGGGTTAAGAGACAGAACAACATAGGGATTTTCAAACGTTTCCACTAACGTACATCAGTAATGACAGAGGTGAGACCTAAGGGTGCCATTTTTCCAAACATCTCATAAAAGAAAACACCATGTTCCTTTCTTCAACAACTTCTTTAAAATGTACATCGTTAATATTTAATTACTTTAATATAGTTTCTTCTTTATTGTTGTATTTTCTTAGAAAAGCTCTGGATATTGACTCCTTGGACGTTCCCCATGTTTGTTTTGAATAGCCTAATTTATCTTCCACTCCTGATTCTTCTTCCTCTTCTCCTCACCCCTTATTTCTCTCTTTCCTTGCCCTCACTCATTCAGATCAGCCAGAGCTATATCCTTTTCCACTCCTAGGAGAAACTTGGCATCCCATCACCTTCTTCTGAATTGTTCTTACTTTTCTGCCCTCATTGATTGAGTGGACCTCTCCTTCTACTCACACCATCCTGCTCCAAATCCAAGCTTGCCAGAGATCACCCTGACTCAGTGATTCAACTGATCACTTGCTCTGTAAGTACCTGTTGCTTATTCTCTGTGCTAAGGTCTAGATCACAGTGATATAGAGATAATTTAGGCACAGTCTCTACCCTCCAGGTGTCTTTATTGGTATACCCAGACAATACTAATCAATTAATATATGCCATATAAAATGTGCTCTAGATAACCATGGTTCTGTTGAATTGGCAAGCTCATCATCTTCACATTACTTGCTGCCTCTGAGTGGGTGACTAAATCTGTTATCCAACCACCACATTTTTGTTGTTGTTTGTTTTGTGTGTGTGAGGAAGATTGGCCCTGAGCTAACATCTGTTGCCTATCTTCCTGTTTTTGCTTGGTGAAGATTGTTGCTGAGCTAAGATCTGTGCCAATCTTCCTCTATTTTATGTGGGATGCCACCACAGTGTGGCTTGATGAGTGATGTGTAGGTCTGCACCCAGGATCTGAACCTGTGAACCCTGCGCCTCTGAAGCAGAGTGTGCAAACTTAACCATTGTGCCACCAGGCCGGCCCCCAATCACCATATTTTGATGTAGGTGTTTTGGGGGTATCTATCTGTCTATCTATCTAATCTTTATCTATCTTCCAAAGTAACTGTCCAGACACAATTGGAATTCACACCATTAGAATGGTGGATTTTTACATCAGTTGTGTAAGCTATAGAAAAGACCTCCATACAAATAATTCACTAGAATAAAACTGGGTGCAAGTGAAATTCAACACGGGATTCCAGGAGCCTTAGCATCTTTGATATGACCTACTGAGAGTATGAAAGTGTTCATTCATTTGGACTTAACTTCTGTTTGTTGCTCAGGCCCCGTTAGATATGCCATATTTCCATAGAAAGTGTTAACACTGGTTGTCCCTTATGGAATATTTTGGTGTAAGGCAGAAATGTCAAGGTTGGAATTACTAAGAGATTTGTTCTCTGTAGATTTCTGGACTGTAAATAATCAGCTAGCTCCAGTACTAAGTTATTGCGCAAAACATAATATTTCTTTCTCCACACTCACAAGTTGAGCATAATTTTTCTTTAATTTAACACTTAGATCTACATTTTCAGCATTTTAAGAATGTATTGTTAACTTGTTATGCCTATGTTAATGAAGTTCAACAAATGAATGCTTATTATGAGCAAACCAGGGACTCTAGAAAATATAAACAAGATATAATCCTTGCCTCAAAGAGCCCATCGCCTAGATGAAGAGATAAGTAAACAAATAAATAAAAGGCTGAATGATAACAGTGCTTTTAATAAAGACTTTTGTTTACAAAAGTCTACACAGTTTTGAAATCTCTTTACACACATTACTTCTCTTGATCTGCACAAGAGACAATCAAGGTGGGCCAAGTAGATCAAACCATCCTTGGTTTAGAAGTGATGACAATGAGGATCAAAGCATTGAGGGGTGGATCCACATTGATAAGTATAGTACTAACACTGCTAAATTGCCCATTCTTTCCTTGCCACCATATTGACTAACCTCTGTTTCATTCACTCTTCCCTCTGTGTTCTGAAATTTTGTTGACATCTCTCATTTGACATCTCTCCTCTCTCAAACAGTTTGTTCTTGTGGATTTATACTCTCTTTATTCCTTCAGGGTCATTTTGGTGGGGTTTGGGGAGATAGCAGATGTAAATCCATGGAACTCCTTTAGGAACTAATGTGGAATAAAATTATTTCTGGTCATAAGCTCTGGGAATGCCTAATGGAGGAAACCAACTTTGACTTGGGCCTTTAAAAATGAATAAGATAGGGTGGGCCACGGAGCTGAAAGGGAAACTCGAGAGAGAGGCAAAATGGGAGACCTTTAAATCCATATGATAAGCTATGTTAACACTGCCTTTCTTTTTTTCATAGCATTGAAAGTCAACAAGAGGCCCAATACTTGAAACTGTACAAGTTCCAATCAATTAACAAAGCTTTCAAAATACAGAGACGATGAAGACCATTCTGTTAGACATGTACTTTGAGCATTCAGCTTGAGCATGTTTTCAAAGTAGGATTCATAAAGCTGCATCCAGGAAGAGGCAATATTTACATAACACAAATGGAAATGCTCCACTAAAGCAATAACGATGTGGGGCTGAACAGCAATTCAGCCTCCAGTTTACTCTGTGAACAAACTCCCTAGGCCAATGTCTAATCTTTAGGGGCAAAATGGGTGGACAGAACTGAAGTCAAATGGAGTTTATTGAACTGGAGGAAGCACTGGGCGGCTGCTTACACTCAGTCTATCGACTTGGTCCTGCATAAAACAGACTTTTGTTTATAAAGGTCTACACAGTTTTCACATCTCTTTAAAGACATGACTCCACTTGTTCTGCACAAGAAACATACGAGGTAGACCAGGTAGACCAAATCATCCCTAGTTTAGAAGAGAGGACAATGAGGATCAGAGCATTGAGGGGTGGATCCACATTTATGAGGGTAGAGATGAGAGTGTGTTTCTGAATGCAGAGTTTTAGGTTGTAATCTGGACAATGCATAAGAGACACTGGAAGGGGATTTATTTGATACTAAAACCATCACTCTTAGATTAGATGCTTTTTCTCTTTGATAAAAATATAATTTTCTAAATTAGAATAAAACTTAGACAAATTTATATATCACCTTATTTTGCACTCTAGAGTAACATATTTGAGTTCCTCAAAATCAACTATTTCTGCATTCTCACACCATTTCTGTGAAGAAAGTTTTCAGATAAAACTGTGAGAGGTGGATTAGTGTACCATCCACCCCCTCAAAGATGAGAATTTCACATTAGATGATTAAACATCTGTAGAAAAAGGCATTAAAACTCAATAGTTCACTTTCTTCTGTAAAAAAACAGTATGTGTGTATGTGTACACATGTATATAAATGTATGTACATATACATAATGTGTATTTTATACACAGAGACACATGCACACACACATTCTATATTAGTAGCACCCGCATCAGACAAATTTTTTGAGGTGGTAGTGAATGCAGGCAAGGGATTACCCTCTCCAGAGAAGAATGTCAAACAGAAATTACAACCTTTTGATGAGTGATATAGTAGAGGGAAAGGGTCCTATGGGATCAGGCAGAGAAGAAAAGGGAGAATTTTCAGGCAGGTGCAGACACATGTGCAAAGGCCCCAAGCCAAAAGACCTCGGGAGGAACTGCAAATACTTGATGAACCTTGACCTTAAGGGTCCATCCTGGTGGTGGGTAGTGGGGGAGTGATGGGGATAAGAGGATGAGGAAAGGTCTTTTATGTAATGAAGTGTTTTCTATATATGATAAAGACCTTGAATTTTATCCTAAAGGCCTGGGGGACCCATAAAATCATTTTAAGGAGAGTGACATAAATTCCTATTTTAGAGTCACGATTGTGGGATCGGTGTGAAAAACACGCTATTGCTGGGAGATCGTTTCAGAAGCTGATCCACATTCTGGGTGAGAGTGTGGACATCTCCTAAAGATACTGCAGGAGGAACGGAGGCTGGGATACACGTTTAAGAGCTAACTAGTTGGCGGCATTGACAAGCCTTGGTGACTAACTGGACGTAGTGGGAGGAGTCTCCCATGACTCCAAGGCTTCCGTCTTTGATCAGGTGGATGGTGGTGCCATTTGCTGAAAAAAGAAAACACAGTTCTTCTAGTTTTATGTGGCAGATTAAGCAAATGTGTCTACATCTCCTCCACAAAATGACACTAAAGGAACAGAAAGGGAATAAATCCACAGCCACAAAGAGTTCGAAGGAGGAGGCAAAAACAGAGGAGAGATGTCAATCAAACTGAAAACACAGATGGAAGAGTGGAAACCTATTTAGCAGAGTAAAGAAAGCTGAAACCACACTGTTTGCAGTAAGAAAAATCAATAAGAAACAAGCCTATTCACACTGCAGAAGCTCAGGAAGGTCCAGGGACTGGAAACACCAGGTACCTGGGAAATTCAGCATGAAGGAAGGGGCAAAATGAGGGGAAGTGCTTGAACATCTAGTCTAATGAGCAGTCAGATTTTAGGATCCCAACTCCAGCCTCCGAAGCCAAGCAACTCCCCCTCCTGACCCAGGCTGAAGACAGGTGTATTTCCCAGAGAAGTCAATGCACAGGAGATCTGGACTCAGGCCACCTGGCACAGCTCAGATGGAGATGAGGGGCTGCCTGAAACCCGGAAGATTACATGAATGACTGCGTGCTGATTGGTGATACCTCAACCCCTTTCCCCCGCGCTGGGTCCCAGACTGATGACATCTGGATAGAATACAACCTTCATCTCCCTGCCACCTGGCAGGCAATTATTTCGCATTTCTCTCTGGACAAATCGACTAGTCCTCTCACCCCCACAAATATTCTGATATTTGGGTGTGCCCCCCATTGTGTTCACTGCTCTACCACCCCAGAGTGAAACCCAGTGTTTACTAAGCCCCACTCCTGCACACAGAGTTCCCAATGAGCTGTAATGCTTTGTTAAAAAATGTGAACAAAGAGCAAAGGAAGTCAAGATATCTGAAAGAAAGCCTTCAAAATGAAAAACAAGAGACAAAAGAAAGTGAAAAGCAAACAGAGAAAATTTAGGGAAGAGTAGGAAACTTAAAAAACCCAACAAAACAAACAAACAAAAAACTCCTAACTATAATCAATATCCATGAAGAGATGAGAGGATGCTTTAAAGAAAAAAGAAGATAAAGAAGAGGTCTTCAACATTGAAATGATAGTGGCAGAAAAGATTAAAAATTCAATCCATTTGGAAAACAAGTTTGGGGAAATCCCTCAAAAAGGAGAGCAAAGATGCAAAAGGATGGAAACTAGGAGATAAGAGATTTAAGGAAAGACAGAAAGAAAGAACGCCAAAGAATTAATGCAAGAAGTTTGACATCCAACAAATGGCAATTCCAGAACGAGAAAATTTTAAAAAATACGGAAGAGAATGTTATCAAAGGTTTAAACACAAAAACATTTCCTAGACCTGAAGGACACGAGTTTCCACATTCAGAGAGCCCACTGTACAAACAGGCCCAGCACAACGCAGGAGGAAGACCCCAACCAAACAAGGCCATGGGCTGTGAGCACAATGGCGAGGACAAGCCTGCCCACACAAATGAATCAGAATGGCTTCAGACTTCAGCAACACATCCTGAAAGCTTCAAAGAATGCCTTCCACATTCTGAAGGAAAATAATTTCTTACCTGGATTTCCATATTCCCAAACTATTGACCAAGTGTAGGATAATAGAGAGCAAATCAATAAGAGGAAACATGGGATTCAGGAAAAAGGGGCTGGTACACACAGGAAAGGGTGAGAGAGTTCCCAGGAGGAGGGTGAGGAGAGGCCCAGAGAGAGAGCTTTGCTGGGTGTCCTGACAGTTTAGGAGAGAGGGCTCTAGAACACAGGTTTCCACTTGAAAAACAGGGCAGAGACTGACACCTGATGTTTTCTTTGACCATATTAAGAGATTTGCAATTCTATTAGAAAGTTTAGGGCTGAATTAATAATAAGTACATAGAAAAGCAAACGAGCAAACAAAAAACCGTCAATCACTAAATCCAAAAAAACAAAATAATTGTACAAGAAAGGTAAATATAATGCTCTATCCTGAGCAATGCTTTCATGTATTAGGAAGACTGAGGGAGGGGATATATACATGTGTGTGCGTGTGGACAGAATAAAAGCATTACACCTTATCTCCCACGGTAAGAATTTAGTAGGTACTTATTAAAATGAAAGAAAAGGGGAAAAAGAAATATAATCATACGATGTGGAATCTTTTATCTTAAGATTCACCTTAGGATCTTTCATTGATTTTATTTTAATTGCTAAAATTAGGATGCATCTTACAATGACTGTCATCCAGGTGGCAATTTTGTCGCAGTTGTCATTGCCTGCACATGCTCATCAGAACTTACAGAACAACTGACAGTAGCTTAGAAGAAAATCCTAAAGATAAGAGTTGATCACTCTTAAAAGAAATTCTGCATCTTCAATGCCCTTGATCGTTCAGAAGATGCTATTTGGAAAAACATGGTACAACAATAATTCTTAGATGAAAAGATATTTAGGAGATCTGGGTTCTGAATGTGAAGAAGTGTTAGAAATATCTTAATCTATCTATTTTTCTTTTAATTTTTAAATACATGTACAAGGGGGATGAATAATGAAAAGTGCTTCACAGATCTCTAAGAGCACGTTTGATAAGTATAAAATTAAAATTTGAGAAATGTCAAGTGATTAAAAACATCTTTCATAGTTAATTGACAGAGCTTTTTTCTTGGTGGTAAATAAAATGATACTGGCTTTTAAATCAATGGCATCTTGGTAAATACTTGGTGAGATTGCAGAAGAACAAAAAGTGATTTTATGGGATAAGGGAAGTGGGTAGTTTGGGCTATTTAACACCTTAAATGACAAACAAGTATTTCTTTGATAAAATATTAAAATTACATAACAAACAAAAAAGCATATGGGAGAAGGGGTTTGGAGTGGATGGGCTGGCAAAGTTGAGCTGGGCCTGAGGTTTTAGGTATACTGAAATATCCTTTAAAAAAGGATGCTTTGCCTTTTTCCACCAAAATCAATTAATCAATCGATCAGAGAAAACATTGAAAGCGAATGTTCTATGAAATCTACTCAAAAGGCAGAGACCCACTAAAAGGGGTACCGAGCTCCCGGGAGAGGTCTGAGCTGGCTGAACTGCAGGTAACAGCTCTGGGACTGAAAGCCCGCCGTTACTGCTGACGCCCCCCAAAAGGACAACGCTTTTAAAACAGCTTCAAAAATAGCCAAATTGTTTAGGATAATTAAGACAAGGCACTGTTCCTCAAATGTTTAGAAGGAAAAGTTGCTGATGCACTTCTTAAGATCAGCTTTTGATTCAACAAAATGAGCAAAAGAAGTTTTTTTGTATGAGGCAGTGACTCATAATGTGGGATTATTCTAAATAATTATTATTACTTATATTAATAGATAATAGTGAATTTTATGACATGCCAAGCACTATGCTAAGGACTTAAACTTGGTTATTGCATGAAGCCATCCCAGCAGCCCTAAGGAATAATTGCTAATAGGAGGTATGTGACAAGGAAGGGAAGTAGGGTGAAGCCACTTGCCCAAAGTCACGGCCTGAGCTGGTTTTGGGGGTTGGGGTCCCTACCTCTAGAGGCAGCTGTGTACCAAGAGGCTGCTGTGCTGTTTCTCTGTTTTGATTTCTTTTTGGTAAGATCTTTTCAAATGTTAGCATTGCCAAAATACGTACTTCTAAAAATTGCAGGCAAAATAGACAGCAGAGAAGGTATTTAATAAATCCTTGTTGACTGATCAACTTATTTAATTTATTCATTATATATAAATAGATTTAAGAACATACAGTTGTTCTTAAATATACATATGAATTAATTAATATGTAATTAAGGATTTTGTATATAAGAACCTCTTTGTGCCAGGCACTCTGTGGAGTGCTGGAGATAGATAGGGCAGTGAACAAGAGAAAAAAAAGTAAATACACAAAAAACAAATAATTTCCTTTCACTTGATAGTAAGTGCCATAAGAAACAAAAAGGAGACGGGGACGGAGCAAGGGAGGTGATGGCTGCTCCAGTCGGGTGGTCCAGGGAGGGCGTTCAGGCATCAGCCTTGCACAGGATCTGGGATGAGGCTGTCAGCTGTGCAAAATGTCTGGGATAGATGGTTCCAGGTGTGGTCAGAGCTGTGCAGAGCAGAGGCACCCAGAGCTGACCCAAGGTGCTTGTGTCAGGAAGGAGGTCCATGTGGCTGGAGGTCGAGACAGCAGAGGGGAGGGTCACAGGTGTCACCAAAGAGGTGGAGAGGGACCAGCTAGATCAGGCGTCGGGTATTCTTGACAGAGTTTGGGTTTAATTCTAATTATACAGGGCAGCCTCTGGAGCATTTTGAGGGGAGAGATCGAATCTGATTTACAGACTAAAACTACTGATACATTAAAATGGGTGTTTAAAGTCATGTTTTCACGGCTAAAACAATGCAAATACAGTTGCTACAGTGATTTTTGATTGGTTTCACAACTCACTTAAGCCCAGTGAATGATTGAATACGTAAAATCTATTAATTAAGACTTAATAAAGACGTGATGGAAGATGGTCAATGTAATCGCAAAGCATAGAAATAATGAGAATCTGAGTACGTGTGTGCAACGCCAGCGTGCGCTTCACCCAAAATACGTGAGGCTGAACCATTACTCTTTCACAGTATTAGTTTTCTACTGCTGCTGTAACAAATCATCGCTAAAATGGCTTAAAACAATACCCATTTGTTATCCCAGTTTCTGTGGGTCAGAAGTCCAGGCGCAGCGTGGCTGGCTGCTTCTCTGTTGGGAGTTCCTAAGGCCAGAATCCAGGTCCCACATGAGGCTCTGGGGAATAATCCACTTTCAAGCTCAGATTTCAGTCCTGTGGCTGTAGGGCTGAGGTCCCTGTTTCCTTGCTGGCTGTCGGCCTGGGGTCATTCTTAGCTTCTGGGGCACCTTCATCCCCGGCTCTTGTCATCCTTCAAAGCCAGCAATAGAATCTTGAATGCGACTCATGTTTCGATTGTCTGACCTCCCCTTCTGTCCCAACTCTCCCCTTTCCTCCTCCAACACATCTCTCTAGCTCTAGGTAGAGAAACGGCTCAGCTTTTCAGAGCTCAGGTGACCATACAGATTGGGCCCACCTGGAAAGTTCAGCATCCTCTTCCAATGTAGGGCGGTAACCTCTACAGCAGTAGCTGGGTGAGTGTTGGATTGAACAACCAGGGCACAGAATCTTGGGGGGATCTCTTTACAATTCCAACTGCCACACTTAATACTCTTATGGATGGAGATATTCCATTAACAATTTTAAAAATAATAAAACCCACCCACTGAGGACCAAAGAGGGCTCTGCTAAGAAACTCCATGACAATGACAACAGTAGGATACAAATTTAACAGAAACAAATATTTTAAAGAAAGCTAGAAAAGGCTTGAGAACAGCTTTTATCATGAAAACCCTTGTGTTCGTAGCTGCATGCACAAATGTACGCCATCATAAAATATTGGTTTCTCTTAAGACATAACTATACTGAAAAGAATAGAGTGATGTTTATTAAGATGTGTGCTACCAATTCAAATCTAGACTAAATTCTGACTGTATTTCTAAATGTTCCTGGAATTTTAGATGTATGAGAAATTTTTTAGGTTTTTTTATACAGATATTTAAATAATTGATACAGTTTCTCATATGTATATAAAACTAAGCTATTAAAAACATACACACCACATATGTAAAATTGTACAATAATGTCTTAGGTGTTAAGATACAATGAGAATGTCAAGCTTTATAAAAATAAATCTATTTGATGTCACTAACAGATGAGATTTCGACAGCCGGCAAAAATCAAATGCCATTTACAAAATTTCAAGCAAAATCCTCACTTAATATCACTTTCCCTTCCCCCACTCTTAATCTCAAAATGTCAAGTTGCTGTCAGAGCATCTGTTATATTCGGAGGTGGACGATCTCATTGGCGTTACAGGATTTTCTCCTCCTCCTCACCCCCTTGGCAGTAACGGGAGTTTCTTATTTTTACTTTTTGGGAAGGAAGGCAGAGACAGACAGACAGACAGAGAGAGAACTACGTGAAATTGTATATTTCCATGAGAGGCTAAAGTTTGATCAGGTCCTCAGAAAAAGGAAGATTGGAAAATAAATGTTTGTTGTAACGAAATAATAAGGTATACATACAGATGAGTCTTTGAACGGCTAGATGTATTTTGTGCTATTTTTTTGTGTTATGCTCCATTCTGGGCTGCCTTTCTGTTGTTCCCACACTGGCCTCCCTGCCCAGTCCCCATATATTAAAAATAACCCCAAAGCCAATTATTAAGGACAAATGAGAACTTGATGGAAATTTGGAGAGATTAAAAATATTTTTATTTCAGTGACTTCTAAATAGCTGGTCTAGAAAAGCATCCAAGAGATAAATATACTAATAACATATTACTATTAATTATTAGTCAATATTATAGTAACATGCTATATAACTGAAATAATATTATATTATTAATTACATTAATTAACATAACAGATTAACATTAATAGTATATATAACATATATTTACCCTGGATATATCCTAGGTCAGGTATTCAGAACTCACTGAAATGAAAACAATTTTAACCTCTGTAAATTTCCACCAGCTTTTCATTTGTCCTTAATAATGGGCTTTGGGGTTATAGCATAAAATTCAGATCCAAATTTTAGCTAGGAGAAAAGAGTAGAGTGATGATTAAGAGAAAAATGAGTCAGGATACCTGAATGACCACTAACCCACCAGTTTGTCCAACTGTATAAATATAACTGCCACTGTTGACAAATAAAGGCCAGCCAAAGGGTGTGGTAGCAGTGCTGACTGGCCCATGGATCCTCACTCCAGTCCCCATGTCTAGCCTTCATTCAGCAAAGGTGGGGCAAGTGACACAGTTGTGGACAATGAGACGGAGCAGATGTCTCTGGTGGGTTTCTAATTTATCTTTTTCTTTCCTGATACAGAGGTCACACTTTGCTCTTCCCCATTCTCCTGCATGAAGTGGGAGCTGATGGCTGGAGTTGCAGCAGCCTTGATCTGACTGTGAGACAAAGGTGGAGGAACTGCATAGGTATTTGCCTTGACATAACAAAGTGAATCAATGCCAGGAACCATTTACACTTGACCTTCTTGGGATATGAGAAAATCATCCTCCACTTGTGTAAGCATCTGCAGTTGGGTTTTCTACTGCATACAGCCTCAAATAACTCTAATGGATATACTCAGGTCTTGTCCAGGACTACCTCTGGCTCTTTTCTTCTTTCTCCCTCCTCCTATCTTCTGAGTCCTCCTGTCTATCTCTTGCTTCATGGACTGACTTTGATACACCGCTGGTCTCTCTCGAGGCTTGTCAACCAGTCTGGAGTCCCTTGCCTGCTTTCCTGCCTCCAGCTGCCCCCTGACTCAGAGCTCTGTGTGCTTCTTTGATTCGGTGGCCTTTGCAGCTTGGAGCAAAATGTTCTCCATGGGGGAGAGCAACATAACACATCAGGCTTGTGCCAGCCTCGCCCTTCTGGGGGGGTAGGGAGGACAAGACTTTAAACCTTAAACTAAACTTGAACTCTTGAAGGGAAAATTAGGGCGTGAAGCAATGTCCCCTGTGATGAGCACCTCCCTTTTCAATGCATTCTTTTTGCACTCGAAAATATTTTTAGCACTTCATTGGCAAATCAGGAAAATGCTGATGAGACTAAAATTCACCTGCATCATTATTAACAATCGACATTTCCTCAAAGCTTTTAAATATGTTCATGAAGATTTCAAAATAAATTATCTTAAAACCAGCATTTCTGTTTCAGGGGAGAGGAACAGGCACATTTTGTAGCCACTGCAGAGTCTTCGAGGGGACATGTAATTATAAACTTTAGTATGGTGACTCAATGGTATCCACTTTTTTTTGGCTTCTTTTTAACAATGTTTTCATCATAGAGGGATTTGAACAAATTAACAGATTATACAATGGTTTTGTTGTACACATAGGATTGTATGGGATGTTATGACTGAGTTAAATTCTAGAAAGCCAGTGCAAGAACTGCCAATAGAAAGGCCTTTTTGTTAAGTCTGTGGACTGTTATGTTCATTAATAAACACTGCGATTTATTTATGAATAAATTGGAATAAAAAAAAGAACCGTGAGAAAGTGAAATCCTTAAGATTTCTCTAAACTTTATCAAAATGTGCCGGTAGAGCTAGCGTATGGGAAACCACAGGAATTCTTTATCCCTCTACTTCCACATTTTGGCGGGGAATTATGGATGGGCATAAGAGCTAATCTGTATGCATGATAATTTGCTAAATTAATGTTACTTTGGTTTTATTACACATGTTCTAGCAAATTGCAACATATATTTTTTCCTATGAGTGTGTGAAGCATTTGGTGTGGAACACTATTTTACGTCCCGTACTCGTTAATTCTCCGAGCACGGTTACAGTTTTTCAACCACTGCTTTGAAAAGAGAAGTTATTTTGTTTGAGAGTCCCTTTCCCCTCCTGACCTTGCTGCCCCAGGATGTGAACAACTTCAATGAGAGATGTGTAGGGGAGGTCCTCGGTGCTTCTCCTGGAAAGCCCCACACATCTTTGAATGCTACTGACCAACTTTCAGTGTAAAAAAGCAAGTTCAATTTTTTTGCTTGCCTAAATTTTTTTGCAATCTTTCCTTTTCTCTATCACTTTTCCCTCCCTTCAAAAATACTAGCAAATTACACTAAAAGCTTGTCCTCAGCTTTATGCCCAAACCTACCTATGAACTATACATCAATATCAGACTAATTGTGCATAAAATTTGAATTCTATTGCAGTGCCACATAAAAATGCAAAATGCTTCAGTGGTGTAATGTCTGATGCTGAGCTCAATCCAATAAGCGCTGCCCCAAGACAGCTCGTACAGATGCAATTATCTCTCACATACTCCAACTGCTTTCTTTCACAACATTACTTTTATTATGCAAATGTATAAATCTAATTTTAATCCGAGAGACCATCTAGAAGATTAAAACTTCGCTTGTGTCTTACTTTCAATAAGTATAATTAAGATATTAAGAATTTCTTTTTCATTTGAGGACACTTTCAGCTGCCAGTGAGAGCCCTTGATTGTTGTCTGCCTACAGGTCAAGGAACCACAATGGGCAACAAAGAGCTGTCATGTTGGCTCCATATGAATCTTCATTTCTGAGTGGTTCTGGTTAAGTGGAAGTGACAGGGAAATGAACCAAAGAGAAGAGCAGTTTTCAGCAGAGGGCAGCAGAAGTTCTTTCCTTGGTGGAGAGGAAAGGTCCCAGCAGAGTATGAAGTGTTTCCAAACCCCCCAGGTCTGAGAGGTTGGTTTGTGAATCGCAAAAAGACTAAAGACCTAGAAAGGTAACGAGGACACAGATTGCATGGTGCTGGGGAACATATGCTCACTAGCATGGGAATTTTCAGCAAGCTTCTAAAGCAAAACTTTACAAAAACTGTCTTCAGTGAAAAAGAAAAAAAAAAAAAAGACAAATTCTGGACGCCCAGAATAGCTAAGAGACTACAGGGAAACTCTAACTTGATAAGCTGATTTTATTTCCTTACTTTTTCTATTTTACTGTTTTATTTTCGTCTAGTGGGTAAGATTCAGTACTCTCACTGCCATGGCCCAGGTTCGTTTCCCAGTCAGGGAACCACATCATCCATCTGTTCGTTGTCACACTGTGGCAGCTGCGTGTTGCTGTGATGCTGAAAGCTATGCCACCGGGATTTCAAATACCAGCAGGGTCACCCATGGGGGACAGGTTTCAGTGGAGCTTCCAGATTAAGACAGACTAGGAAGTAGGACCTGGCCACCCACTTCCAAAAAATTGGCCATAAAAACCCTATGAACAGCAGCGGAGCATTGTCTGACACAGCGCTGGAAGGTGAGAGGATTCTACAGAAGGACTGGGCAGGGTTCTGCTCTGCTGGACAGAATGTTGCTAGGAGTCAGAGTCCACTCCAGGGCACTGACAACAGCAAATTTTCATGGTACTGTTAGTTAAACCATTTCTCATTTCTTCAATAGATCTAAAGATGTTTGTTAGACTATGAGCTTCTTATATCATAAAATTTGTAATAATAATATCCATTTATATAACAATAGCTAACATTTATATAGTGCTTACCATGTACCAGTATGTTACATTCTTTGTATGGACAATTCTACGTAAACCTCACAACAACCCTGTGAAGCATTATTATTACCATTTTCTACATGAGGAAACTGAGGCTGGGAGGGTATTCTATCCAAAGTCGCACTTCCCATGTGGTGGAAGTAGCCCTTGACTTGAACTTGGGTGTCTTAATATCAGAGTTGAGAGCTGCGCTCTCCAACATGGTAGCCACTAGTCACAGGTGGTTATTTCAGTGTGGCAGGGCTGAATCGAGATGACTGAAAGTTGACAATACACACTGGATTTTGGAGACTTAGTGTGACAAGCAGAATCTAAAGCATCTCATTAATGATTTTTATATTGATTACGTGTTGACTTTATAATATTTTGGATATATTGGGTTACATAAAATATATTATTAAAATTAATTTCACCTTTAATGTGGCTAGAAAGTTTAAAAGTATATTGTTGGCTCACATTATATTTCTGTTGGTCCCATTGGCTTTAGACTCTTAACTGCCACACTGTACTGCCCACTGTCCTTAGACAGTTTCTTCATCACCTTTCCCCAGGAAAATGAATGAATAGAAGAAATTCTGAAAATTGCTTATATGAACCTTGGTAATTTCTTTCACTGCATTGACTTGTTTGTCACGAATTACGTCTGTGTGTGGGTCATATAGAATGCAAGAAGGACAGAATTCAGGGATAAAATCAAAGAAACCACTACTACCATTGCTTATCACTGTACAGATGGAAGAATTAGGAAACTGAGGATTTCCAATTTGCATTAGCATTTCCGGGACAGGGTTACCTCCCGATTTTATGGCTATAATTTCAAAGTTCACATAGATTATTGGTTGGGATAGTAACTGATAGATCCAGTGCATGGACATCTGAAGAACCTAAAGCCATAGAATGAGAATTTTTGTTACAATTCATCTGTGTTAACGAATTAAAAAATAAAAGTAGATATTTTGATTAAAACACAGTCAACCCTGAATATCATTTAAAAAAGTCTTCAAACTCTTCTTATAAAGCACTGGGGCTGGAACAACCTGATTTTGATCTACAGCAGAGGTTCTCCATCTCTTTTCTTCCTCAATACATCTCTTCCATTTCTCACAATAAGGATTCTCGACCAGGTAATGGTCAACTTGGAAGGCAGTGGAGTGGGGTTGGGGTCTATGATTTGTATAACTATCCCCAGTGATGGTGAAAGGGTGCCTCCTCTCCATCTTTCTATTCAGTGCTTCACGTCTTCATCTGAGTTTCTGACTTCTGTCGACACTTGCCAGATGTCCCTGGCAGCCCGGGAGAGAATGGACGGCAAAGACTTGAAGGAGTCAGGGCATTAGCTGCCTGATGGTGCCACCCCAGTTTGGTCCACAGGAAGGAACTTTAAACATAGTAATCTAGGTAATCTTGCTGACCATGCATAAATAAGAAAGTGTGTGAGCCAGGGAGAAAGAGAAACAGTCTAAGATGTTGATACCACTCATTCCTAGTATGTCATGGTGGCAAAGTTATATATAACACTCTGGGGTAGAAAAAAATGTAGCCTCTTAATCTTCAATATCTGATCTAATCTTCCTCTTAAGCCACCATTTACCCTCCTACCCAGAGAGGATGTTTCACCATGCCCCTTTTGGCTGTTTCAACCTCTCCTGGCTTAATTGTCTCTTTCTGTTTAGAACAGTCCTTTTAGGTACATGTTGGCCCTCAGAGATCCACCAACTCTCTCCTCCTTTCCAAGATGGCAACTGTGGGTGTCTGGGTATGTGTTCTCCCAATGAGAGGGAAGAAGTGGCTGAGAGCAACATGGAGATCTTGGGCTGCTCTCTGGGTCCACACTGGCTCTGCAGTGATGGTCTCTCTTGCCCTCTGTGGTCACTACTTGCTCCCCTGGCTTTGGCTGCTGAATTCTGCGAACAGTAAAGATTCTGTCTTTGCTTAGTGCTGGTACTCCTCTGAGATCTGGCTGCGATTCCCGTGCAATGCCTGCAGGTCTGCCCACAGTCTTTGCTGTAGACTCAGTTTGCTCTGTAGCCAGTACTATGAAATCCCTTCCTTGTCCCAGGGCATCTGGGAGTGTCTGGACATGTATTTCACAGCCCGTCTGGCCCCAGGGAGATTCTGGGGCGCTAAATCCAGGCCCTCTCCACCAGAAGTCGCTGTGCTCCTGATTCTCCTCTGACCCAGGCACTAACAGGGAGTAGAGAAACAGAAAACACAGCTCTCCTCATGAGCCTCATCTAACGTCTCTCTCTCCGTCCCACAGTCCACTTGGGGCCCGAAAGAGACCTTATATTCCTCTTCTGCGTCTTATCCTACAAGAACTTCCCGTGCATCACACCCGCCTCTGGGGCTATGTTAGCATTAGGACTTCCAGGAAAGTTGATTTATGAGGAAAAGGAATGAAGTGAAGAGCAGGAAAGAACTGGATATACAAAAGAAACTCGCAAATGGGATAGTTTTCCTGTTCCTTCCAAAATGAATTTTCAACAGGACTTATTGTTTTGTTTAAAGTACTGAATTCTCAGAATGCCATGCATGTCTACGTGCTAGCAAAGTTAAAAAGAAACACAGATCTAATCAAACCTAAACAATTTAGAAATCACCTCCACTGTGGCTCATCTGTGCTCCTCGCCTCCTTTGGCAAGTGTGTCAGAGTTGGCAACGTCTCTTTTCGTTTATACTTTTATTTCTTTAGCTGATTATTCCATCAGCTATAGCTATTTGCAACAGATTTCACGAGCCCCACCTTGTTTCTAAAAGACATGATGCATAATAATGTGAAAATATGATAAAATATAAAGCCCTGGGGTGAACACAAGAGCCTATGGATAAGCGAGGGAAGGGCATTTGTTTGGCATCTTCATGGATGCTTGTGCTGTCCCTGAGAAAGTGGGACCTCCTGTTTAGCTCCTGGTTTGCTTCATACAGTGACAACCTAGTTTTCCAGCCTCTTAAACCACATTTTCTCATAAAAGAGATGTATATACAGAGACATAAGTATTTAAAATGAATGTATGAATAATAGATCCAAAAAGGATTCCAAGGTAATATTCTCCAGCAAATGCAAAAATATGGGTCTGTGTACTTCCAGTGTCATACTACTTAGAAGATCTTTTACATATTATCTTACTTCTAACTTAAGAAAATACACAGCAGTAAGGGAGTGACAGCTTTATAAAAACTGCATTTTTTTAAAAAAAATCCAAATAAAATATCTGCTATTTTTCTGCAATTTCAACAAAGCTCTTGTGTAAAATGTTACAAGATTCCATTGCTTTTTAATCCAAAAGCCATGTTCTTTCCTTATCAGTTACATTAGTACGTGTATTTTTTTCTAAGTTTGTGTTAGTGCCACCTATCATTTCCTTAACGACTTGATGGAACTGCACTGTTTTTGCAAATCAGCCAAAACTGGGTAAAAAGAAAATAATGGAGAGAGGAGAAAAACAGAAGACCTGGCTTTGGGTAAGAATCATCTTTCCTTGGGGCTGGCCCCGTGGCCGAGTGGTTAAGCTCACGGGCTCCGCTGTAGGCGGCCCAGTGTTTCGTTGGTTTGAATCCTGGGCACAGACATGGCACTGCTCATCAAACCATGCTGAGGTAGTGTCCCACATGCCACAACTAGAAGGACCCACAATGAAGAATATACAACTATGTACCGGGGGGGCTTTGGGGAGCAAAAGGAAAAAAAAGAATCATCTTTCCTTGCACGTGTATTTTAATATCCAGTCCACACATGGTTATGATTAAAAGAAATAAGAAATCTCTATGCTTATGTTGAACTGGCTAATTTAATGATTGTTTTGACTTCCTACCAAAGGGTCGTCTAATATTCGATAATAAACATGATACTTTAATTTTTCATTTTTCTTTGAATTACCGGAAGAAAGTCTTATTATGAAAAATATTTTCAGAGCTCTCATTAAGGTTTTGAATCTAGCAGAAATTATGCTGTCTCCTTTTGACATCTTGTAATAAATAAAATTGTTAATATTTTGACTTTAGACAAATTTCTCTTTTGCTTTCAGCAGCTAACAGTTACAAAAAGAGACAGTGCTACATTAGTTACAGCAATTTCGTTTGGGGACACCAGCAGACACACATACAATCCATTAGTGGAGTCAACAGCTATATCCAATTCTAATAAAAAGGCTAAATACAATTTATGAAACAAGCCTTAAAACTTCCCTGAAAGCAGAAAATATTTGAGATGATCTTTTGAGTAACTAAAGTAATAATCCCAGCTATATTTAAGCCAGAGTGTTTGTTTTCAAAATATTGTAACACAATGTATTGATACTAAAATACTTTCTCATTTCCAAATGCGTTTAAACTGGGGAGATGCTCTCTCAGATCGTACTTTCGGTCCATTAAACCTGGGTTCCTGCCTCTGGCACTCTTTCATGCTTCAGCAGAAGGCAAGAACAACAACAAAAATTAGAAGGAAAATTATAATAAATCTTCAGCTCCTTTGATCAATCATGCAATGTCAGCATTGGGAGAAAAGCATTCATTTCTGCTTCTCATTGAATTACACGCCTTTGACTTTGAGATCTTAGGAAACGTAATTTCATCCCATCGGAAACCCAAGGATTGCAGAGGCATGTACACATTCTATTTTCTGATGTCATTTTTATTAAAATACTTGGTCTGATAATTTGCTGAAAGAATATTCCCTAAAAGAATTACACTAGTCCTAAAACCCTTTTGTGAGTTACTTTTCAGTTGAAAAGTGCTTGAGAAGAAAGTCGGGAAGGTATGGTGAGCTGGATTTCTATAGAGGAATCACCCTTTATAAATAATGATCACCAAATATTTGGAAAATAAGAACACGAAATAATCTTGAGATAAATGTAAAAACACAAGTTGGTTTGTACATGTATTACTTAGGACATGTTATTTTATGCCGCATTTCTTATTTGGAACTCTTCCCCAGGAAAAGTCCCTTTTTCGAGTAGATGACTCCTCATGTATTTCTTCTGAAGATAACACATCCCTGAGGCATCAGCTCAGAGGGGCAAAGTGCCAGTCAGGTAGGACTTCTTAACAGGGAGAGATTAATTCCTTGTGCTAGGATTTCAATGAGATAATGTATATAAAATGCCAGCTCGGGACTCAGCACACAGGTATATTTAAAAGATGTTAGAACATTCTTGCTCGGGGCCTATTCATAGGCCTTCTTGGGGTTATTAATCCTCCTCGTTTCTCACACAAATTTCCTCACAAAGAGACTGGGGAAGAGCAGTTGGAGGCTGAGTGTGTGGCGTCTACCTTACCAGACCCTATCAAAAGTTCGACATGAAGAATTGGTTTGATTATAGCACAACGTAAAATTAAAAGCAGATTAATTGTAGAGATTTAAATTTGGACATCATCTAATCTAATTTCTTCATTCCTGACGAAGAGACTGGGCCCTATAATGTGGGTCACCTTTGTATCTCTACCCTCCACTCAGTGCCTGGGCAAAACAGGGTCTAATTACTTACTGTTTGTTGAATGAATAACATGAGGTAACTGGCCTGCTGTGGTATAACCAGTTTAGTGGCTGTGTTGGTGCTACAACTCTGATTTCCTGTGGTTCTTACTCTGTACTAGGCTAACCAAAGAAAGGATGGTTCCAGAAACTATCACAACTTGGGCAGACTGGGGTACCACTCATGCGTGAATTTATAGAGGCCTCTGGCTGATGCTTCAAGTCCCTTGAGTGGGTACAAAGCTTTCATTCAACAATTAAAGATCACTAAAGGGGACATTCCGATATACTTTCATTTCAGCTGGAATTGAACTTGTTTACCCTGAAGTCCTAGGGTGCATGTGGCTGCCGAACAGCAGAGAGCTTCTAGAGTAGGTTGACAAAGCTGAAGAGGCCAATCTTGAACTCTGGTTGCATCCTCAGATGTCCCTAGCTTTGCTGGTCCAGGCCCTGCCCAACCACAAGTTGCATTCTCTCAAAATGTTCCACTGAAAGAACCAGAGCATCCGATAAAAGTGTAAAAAGCAAAAGACCTTGTTGGCCTCATCAAAAGGGCTAAGAAGATCCCACAAATAAAAGAAATAAGATCCAGCTATTATATGAGCTAATAAAGATTACAATTTTTTGAGAAACATTTCAGCAAAATTTCATTTCTCTGAATCAAAGGACCATTAAAATATATGTCTAGTTTTCTGAAATAACTCTACGTAGTTGACCGGAAAGAGAACCACATGGAGCATGGTACACGTGTCACTGTATCATGTGACATGTTCTGGGGTTTGACATGCCAAATAAAACTGATTCGAGATTTTTTTTATTATAAAAAGCACTTTCCTCCTCCAAAGACGAGTGTAGCTAGTGTCATCAAACACATCCATAAAACCTGTTACCAGGCAGTCAGTTATAAGCAACTGAGAAGACCTTTGAAGACCTTTTCTTTTGGTGGAGAGTTCTAGAAAGATTGGGGGACCCACACCAAAGGATGTGCTGCTCTCTGGAGGAAATGAAAGAGATGTTTTATTGCTTTGGCTGCTGGGACCTGTGATCTACAATTTAGGGCACAAATGGCCACAACTCTGGTATGGACTCAATCAGCACTGACCCGGGCCTGCTTTACTGCTGCTTCCGTCAACCCAGGTGACTGAAACTCTCAATGCATTTGTGCTACCTTAACCTGCGCTGCATTCAGTGATGACACAAAGCTGGAGGATTTCAATTAAAACCTTCATTTAGGAATACATTTTGTTTCACGGGTTTATAATGCCCTACAAATGCCTCTGGGAACTTACCCTTCCTTTATTTGGCTTGTAGGTATGTCCTTTGTGGCCAAAATAAACTGACAATTAACAACAACAACAACAACAAGAATTATACTATGTATCATGTCAATTAGAGCAATGTTGGACAACGGAAGAGTACAATATTTCCAAATACTGATTTATTGCTTTCCTTTCTTATTCTATGGAAAAACTAGATTAAGAGTCAACTTCATTCCTACAATATCAGTCTAATAAAAAGCTGCAATGACTTGGCTGTCCATCTTATGTTGTTTGAGGAGATGCAGGTAAACATTTAGTGCCTCAATATTCGCTAGCCAAAGGATGAAATTCCAACTAGCTAAGAACCAGGAGACAGACTTTCTAGAGAATTAGAGAAATGGCACCTAGAAGAGGGAGTTTGGCATCTCCAGAACCGGCCATGCCTAATGCTCTGTTCTCACTGTGGAACCATCAATTAATTAATTAATGTGTTCACTCATTCATTTGGCAGACATTTACCATGCGGGCCTATGTTAGACCCTGCAGGGATGCATGGATGGGTAATGCACGTGTCCTTGAGGTAAGGAAGCCAATAGAAAGTTTACGATGGACACAAATAACCAGAATACTAGAATCCATAATGAGATCCATTTGCAGTACATGCAGTTTTGTAAGAATTTAAAGGATGGATAATTTATAGTTGAGAAAAATCTTCAAAAAGTGGGATCATATAAGCTGGAGCTTAGATGTTATGGGCGGGCAAAGAAGTGAAGGAGAGGAAGAGAGAGCTGGGAAGACACGGGGCTCATGAAGAAGGTGAGTGCTAAGTAATGGTGCCTTCCTGGGACTCGGACTGAAGCAAGGGGGCCTTAGTTAATGGAAGAGATCGGTGGAAGGAAGGTTATGGAAGCTCAAGGAGTCTTGGTTTACTCAGGAAGCAAGAAAGTGTTTGCAGGTGTTTGATCAGAGATATGACCTGATTGGAGCAGTGTTTTAGGAAAATGACTCCAATAGATGTGAATTGATGATTCAGATCCAGGAGAGGTTCAGGGCAAAACTATCGGTTAGCAGAGCCCAACTGAGAACCAAGGACGAGGTATAGAATCCAAGTGGGTGGTGCAGTCAAGAGCAAGTTCAGAAGCCCACACTGCAGGCCTCACTGCCTCTACCTGTATCCAGCATGGTCTCCCAAATCACTCTCTCCCTCTCATCTGGCCTCTCTTAACTCTAGCTCCACATGTCCATTAATTATCTTCCAAAACGTCCATATATAGCTTCTCAGCTTAAAGCCTCCAACACCTGACCCATGAGGTCCAAATTACGCAGTCGGTCACACTAGGCCCATTATCTCCTGGTTCCCAACCTTCCCAGCCTGCCATCTTGTCCCTCCCCAGCCTGGCCCTGGGCTCCACTCTTTCTTTCAATGTTCCACATCCTGAGTCTGGGTCTGGGAAGCTCATTCAAGCAGTCTTCCTCACTCCTGCCCTCCACGCCTCCCTCCACACCCACCTGGCATTCGGCCTATTTGATCTTCAGGAAGATACTACAAATAGCTCTGAGTGCCAAAGAATCAGTTAATTCGAGAGTTGATCAGACTTAAAACCTTGGGGCGACAGTGGTTGCCTAGTGACCCACATTTCTGAGCCTTGCTCATGATGATAAAAGCTTTGTTGACAAACCCTTTCAAAGGCACTCACTGTCACAATAGAGCAAGGCCCCAGTCTCTAGCTTAAGGCTTTGTGAAATGCTTTCAGGTTTTTAGCTGAAGAAGTTCACAGAGCTTTGGTGCATTCAGAATAGAAGTGTGTCAATGAGCTCACATAAGATTTCATTTTGTTTAGTCACCCAGGATATCATAATAACAAAAGCCTTTTCAGTTTCCAATTTGATTGAATATTTTTACCCTGCAAAGGCATATATCTTTTACAGTATGCTTGAGTGTGTCTCACTCTTTCTGGGGAAGCTGGCAGCATAAAAGGGAAAGCAGAGCCTTTGGGGTCTGACAAATTGAGATTTGAATGTCTGACAACACTCATCCTGCTCGAGCCCCACCAATAACTTCCTCTTTTGAAAGCTCGGATAAGTCACGCCACCTCTCTGAGGCTCCTTCTCCTTGTAGAGTTGTAGTGAGAATTAAATGAGATGCTTTGATGTAACCAGCATTGTGTGACACACATGGTATGTTCTCTATAAATGGAAATGACTACTGACATTATAATTAATATCATCATTAAATTTCAGAAATAAAGTAAATTTAATATACCAAATTTACTTAATTTTAGTGAGTTTCCAAAAGCAGAGAATATCTTAAAATCTTCCTGTGCTTCCAAGAATTACATTGTTTTGAAATGTCTTTTAAAGTTTCAAAAGTACGTGACAGTTGTCATTTCACTAGAATAAAACCCACATACTCGTAAGCATTGGTTCCACCTAATCCATCAATTTTAAATTTCGGAGCCCACTGGACACTACGGATCAGCAGGCATCCAACGTTTCTCTTGTCATCATCATCATCATTAACACCATCAATGAAGATGCTTGCCACCCACCACCCCGATGGCCCTACACCAGGCATTTGGGCAAGGAAAGCAGTGATGAATCAAAAAAGACACCTTGCTCCCTGCTAGCAAACAGCTTATTGTCAAAAACAGACAACATGGCGGCAATCACCCACTTGGAAGAGAACCAAGAGACACAGCAAATGTGAGTGTCTAAACACAACAACTGTTTTCTTCTCAAATGCTGGTCACAGATAAAATGGATCAAAGACAATGACAATCCTGCAGGGACCATCTACATCCCCAAGAGATGAGGCAGCACCGCCTTAGAGAGTTGGGGCTGTGTTTTCCAGGCACTCTACTTTGTGACTGCCACCTCGTTGGAACTGTGCTCTCAGCCACAGCCACGGCCATAGCCACAGCCACAGCCAGACAGAAGAGGAGGAGAGAGAGGTGCCAAGCATCTGTGTTACAGGTGAGGGAAAGCATGCAGGAGTCAGCTGTAGTAAAGGAGAAATGCCCACCACGGGCCAAGTACCAGAAATACCAACTTAAAGCCTTCAAAACGGTGGGCTTCCAGGAGTGGACTATTTTCCAAAAAAATGATTTCTGCAGTTATAAATGAACCCACGTAGCATTTAACATCTGCAAAGCACTGGTGTGCCAGTAAGGCATTCAAGACCTTCAAGTCTCTCATAGTCAGACCGGTAAGATAAGATGAGAATAGCTTCATGATGTGCTTTATGAAAAGCGTCAAGTAACAGATGTAACAAATCCACAACACGAATGATTACAGGCATTCAAAAGGAATAAATGCAAATAGAACATAAAATAATCCAGAAAAGGAATTTCTCACAGCTTGAAAACATCCTAATTTTAAAAAATGGATCCATGTTAACATGAGGATGACTCTGTGTTACCAGGAATTTATCAGATAGCTGCTATTCCATGGGGACATGAAAATGCTTTTTGAAATGGTATTTTGCTATGTGTAGTTGGAGGCATTTTGTCTTCTTGCATTTCTCTTCTGTTTTTTCTATACCAGTTACTAGGTATGCATGTGCACGGGGACGCGCACACACACACACACACACACACACACACACACACACACGGTAATTCCTCAGTGCTTTGCAACCATTGGAAATTTGCAAGAGCTAAAAAAGGAATAAGTCCAGTGTCTACAAACACCTACTGAAATCAAAACACATCCTGACATGCATTCTTCCCCAATTTATCCCATTTAGGACTGCAGAAAGTATCTGGGAAGAAAAACTAATAAAAAAGTGCAAGTACTTAACTATCTCTGGTTAGAATTCTATTTCTCCCAGCAGTACATTAAAATGGTCTGTTCAGATTGATAGCTTCAACATTCAAAGAACATTAAAATAAACCCAACCAAGTCTGCATACCAATGGCAGGGAGCGGCTTCCATTGCCAATTAAAAGCGACATTCCAGTGAAACCAGCGACTCCTGCGCTCGACAGGGCAGAGAGGTCTTATTTATTTCTTCAGATTTTTGTTTCAGTTTTCATGATAGTCATAGCATCACACATTTTGTTCATTAGCATAGATGAGGCCTAAGGTTACAAAAGCTGTAGAAAGAATCATCCTTAATTGTGTGGGTAGTTTTACAATTTACTCAAGAAAAGATATATAAATGGCACAGCAGCCAGACACAGGAACCTGTTGATTACGGGCAATCTGAAAGCTCGTGTCTAACAAAATTTTTCCCTTCTAATAAACACGATGCATTTCTTCTTTAAAATGCCAGCTACTACAGATGGCATGTAAATTCTGTGACCTCAAGTTTTCTTTCTTCTGGAAGGAGTAGAATAAAATACTTCTCTCTGAAAGTCAGGATTCTTTTTTCCAGACTCCCTTTTTTGTATGAACTGAGTGTCAGCAAAACTCTCTTCATTTTTCCAGAAGCCACTACATCCTTCCCACAACTGAGGGGTCTCAGGAGGAAGTCGACAGATTCTTGGACCTGGAGGGACCAGCTGCTTGCTTGTCACCCTCCAATGTCTGGTGGGAGAGATGCCATCTGTGCCCAAGACTTTGCCTTGTGCTGTGGGCTGGTGAAGAAAGCAGGGGCAAGGCAGCAGGGGGAAGTAGGGCCTGCCCCATACTTCCCTTTCCCGGGCATTTGCAGAGGTGGTCAGGGAACCCTTATCAGGTGATGTAGGGGGGTCACCTGGGGGAAGCACCCACTGGAAGGATTTAACTGTTCGGGGGACAGCAAGAGCCCCTCTTTGCTTACATGATGTGTCTGTCTCTCCCTCCAAGGCCCAGTCATCCCAACTGGGAGAGAGATGGATTTTGGACACACCTGGAGCTGGGTTTGAATCCTGACTCTTTTTCTTGGTTGTGTGTCCTTTGACAGTGTAACTTTCCAAAGTCTCAGTTTCCTTGACTAAAAACTGGGAGAGAGCGAACACTGTACTGTGTAAGGATCCAGTTAGATGCATTTGTATAGCTTCCAGCAGAGAACCACATGTAATGCACGGTCCCAATGTAAGGGGCCACGTACATAGCCCTGCACTGCAGCCCCACATCTGCTCATCATCCTTCCAGCATCACTGTGTGCAGCTTCAGCTGCCCCGCCCTCTGGTCTTCTGCAGTTTAGATGATGCTGTTGGTTTTTCTGGGAGAGTAATGAGCTTAATGAGGACTTTAAAAGAGTGCAGGGTGAAATATCTTGTATGCATCTGTTTTTTGCTTATTTATTCATTTATTTTTTGATTCTTGCCCTGGGTGCTGTGAAGTTTGCCTGCCTACCTCTGCTTTACATGTGGAATTGACAGGATTGACTGGGGCATTATGAGTGAAGACGATAATGAGGACATGGCATGGCGGCCACCTCCCCACACCAATTCAGTAATAATAGCAATGTCCTGCTGCCATTTTTGCTAACATGCCTTGAACATCGATCACATTCCAGGCACTGGGCTATATGTTTATGTACATTGTCCCTTAATTCTTAAAATAAGTCAGTGTTTTAAGTGTGAAACCCTAGAGTGGGTTGATTTAACTAATATCTTTGAGATGGGATTGGTATCCTTTGTTACTTGAAATTTGCTATCCCAAACACAGGAACCAAATATTTTTAGATAATGTGTCTCTCTTGTTCTCTGAATTTATGAGACTAACTTGGGAAACAAACGAATCCAGCTAGCAAAGGATACTTATATTATTAACCTTATCTTACAGATGAAGAATCAATCTAAAGCATGGAGAAATTAGATAAATGGCCTTAAGTCACACAGCCAGTAATTGAATGGAAATTCAAACAAAGGACAATGGGAACCTTTGTTTGTACAATTAGTACCCAGGTTCTTAACCATAACAAGTGTTATCTATCTATTGATTTAGACCAGCAATTGGAAAATTTTTTCTGTAAAGCCCAGATAGTAAGTATTTTAGGCTTTGTGTGGTATAGGTTCTCTGTTGCAAGAACTCAACTCTGCCATTGTACTGTGAAAGCAGCCACAGATAATACAAAAACAAAGGTACATGGCTGTTTTCCAGTAAACTTTACTTAGAGAAATAGGAGTCAGGCGGATTTGGCCCATGGGCCACAGTTTGCTGACTCCTAATTTAGACTTTCAATCATCCATACTCTCCTAATAAAACAAACATAAAATAATAATACTGATATTGACCTTTTAATTTGGTCCAGGAACTGCTCACATGAACTAAACCTTACAACCATCTTATGTGGTGGATACTCAGTGACCCCACCCTTTAATGATTGGGGACAAAAAGAGATGAAGTCCCCTGCCCAGGTTGCACAGCCAGTAAGGAGCAGTGCCAGGATTTGGATCCAGGCAACTTGGCTCCTGACAGACCTAGAGTCCTTACTCACCATGTGATGCTGCTTTCCTAGGATTGCTATGTGTATGCCAGGGCCTCTCAGCTTTGGCTGCACTTTGAAGTCACCTGGGGAACTTTAAAAAATATGGATGCTGTTATGGGCTGAACTGTGTCCCCCTAAAATTAATATTTTGAAGTCCTAACCTCTAGAACTTCAGAATGTAGCTGTATTTGAAGATACAGTCTTTAGAGAGATGATTAAGGCAAGAGAGGTCATCCAGTTGGGCCCTAATCCAATGTGACTGGTGTCCTTATAAGAAGAGGAGATTAGGACACAGACACACACAGTGGGAAGACCATGTGAGGACACAGGGAGAAGACAACTGTCCACAACCCAAAAAGAGAGGCTCAGAAGGAACTGAACCTGCTGACACCTTGATCTCAGACTACAAGCCTCCAGAACTGTGGGAAAATAAATGTCTGTTGTGGGTTGTGTAAGCCCCTACTCTGTGGTATTTGGTATGGCAGCCCTAGCAGACTAATACAGATACTAAGACCCTCTCAGATCAATCAACTTAGAATCTCTAAGGTGAAACTGGGGCATCCTTATTTTTATTTTAAAGCTCCCCAGAGGGTTCTAATTATTGGTGGATGTTATTGATGCCATGTATCGCCTCCAGCGAATGACCTGTGCCAAGCTGCTTGCGTGGCTTGGTGAGGTTCCATGTGGCCCACGGACACCCCTCCCTTGCACTGTCTTTCTCAATGATAAAACAGCCTGACAGATGCCCCCTGGGACTGGGGCTCCCCACAGAGCACTCCGGGCTTTCCCTCTTGAAGTCTCCCTGGGGAGCTCTACTAGACCAAGTTTTCTCTGAGCCTCTTTCCAGACTCCTTTCTTTACCTGAGTTTTCTTGTCAATAAGACCAGTAATGATTTCTGTTAGAAAATAAACATGAACATGTGAATGTGAACATGATAGAAAACATTTTAAAAATCAGGATCTCTGAATTTTTCCAGCAATGGAACTTTGTCTTTACTTAGTAGGGGTAATAAAAATAATTGCCAAAACATTATCCATTAATCCTCATGCTTAATATGATGACATTTGGATGGAACTGCATCTTGATTCAATGGATCTCACTGTTTCACTTAATATGAAACTGGAAAAAAATTTACTTTTGTTTTTAGTCACCTTGAAATAATGAAAGTCAAAATAAATCCAGCTGTCTGGAAAATGTGTCTGTTTCTAAATATTCAATAAGCACTTTAAAGCTTTGCAGATCATTAAGTGTCTCCCTCTATAAAACCTATGGTTCTTCAATTGAATTTCTATTCCAGGCTTCACTGTCCAAACAATATTGTATTCATTTGGTATAATAGAAATTAAAACTGGAATATTTATTCCAGAAAATGTAAAGGTATGAGAAACATTTTGGAACAAAATCACACACACACAACACACAACACACACCCAAAGGAGTTAATTTAGTTGTTTTTTTGTTTTCTGATTGCCAAACAAGTTTCTGTGCTGAACATATTGCAGATCTAGCCTCATGGTTCTAGTTTATCATTATGTAGTTTTACCCTCCTTCCAACTGAGGATGTTCGACGCTACTTCAATTCATGCTATATTCCCTTCAGTGACATTGAATCCTTAAGACACCTGATAAAAGTCAAGTGCATTAAGCTAACAGCATAATAGGGTTGGGATATGTGGAAATTTATCAAACAAATTAACATTATTGACTTTTCAACAGACACTGTAGAGAGTTGGGAAGAATATCAGAAGGATTTTGCAAAAGCCACATCCTACGGTGGAACAGCAGAGACGGTAGATAGCAACTCTTCCTGGTGGAGTAAAATAGCATGGTGAAGTCAATAGCCTGAGATATTGCAAGGCCAGGAGCATCACTTCCTCTCTTGCCAAATGAATCTTCTGAGGAAAGAAAAGCGTTTTCTCACTACTTCGGAGGTGGTATTTGCTTCCTGAAACTGTTGTCATTCAAACACAGCGCTCATTGTCATGCCTCTGTGAGCCAACCCAGTCCACAGAATCATTTCACCTGACTTTTCGAGCAGGGGACTAACACGCAGGGGGAGGGGCAGCTGCTCACATGGCGTGAGGATGGGAGGGCACTCTGTCCAAAGTCTCTCTTCTCAGAAGAATAAAAATGATTCTGGGCTAAAGCTGGGTGCTGAACATGTGTATATTGTGTGTGTGATGGAGAGGGTCTTAACCACCTGGAGGGCTTCAGAAAACCACACAGATCACCCCTCACCCTGAGGTTTGTGAGTGAGTCACTGCTACTGACGGGAACGTGTTCTGTCCCTCAGGTGAGTCAGCATGGAGGGACGGATGCCTGTGACATGGCAATGCAGGGAGAGGCGGAAACACAGAAACGCAAGCTGACATTGAGGTTTGGACGAGCTGGACAAAGAGAGGAGCCAGAGACTCCTGCCAGCTTCCAAGGAGGGGGGCTCAATCCATAGATTGTCCTTCTGAAGGCCTGGAGCAGGGCAGCAGGAGGGGGTCCTCAGGCTGGGGTGGGACATCTCAATAGGGGGACGTGATATTAGCCCACATTTCTCTAGTGTGCTGTGCTAAGTGCTTACCTGAAATAGCTCATTTAATCCTTACAACAATCTGTGAGGGGGACACAACAACTACCCCCATCTTACAGACAAGGAAATGCATTCCTAGCAAAATTAAGTAACATGCTACAGGTGCACAGCTAGTGAATACTGTAGAGGATGCTAGAAATCAGTGAGTCCATTTCCACAGCCTAACCAGTCAAAACTACTCCTAATTTTTAGTCTACTCAACTCATCTCAAGAGAGGCAGGAGAATTCCAGCAGAAATGGAGGCCATTTGGAAACAAGGATGGAGGAAACCCAGGCTCGTTGGCTGCCTTGGGAGTCTGGTCTTTCCAGGAGAGGAGAGCTCTGTGACTTACCTGGAGGGTATCCATCTTGGGCCTAACAAATTTAGATTTTTTTTACCATAGTTTTCCTCCATATTACTAGACCTAAGCCAGGTAATGAGAACTCAAAAAAGTCAAACAAATTTACAAATGTTAGTACTTTCCCTCTTTAAATACTTTCTCATAATTAAGAGAAAGGAAGAATTAAGGATCTGCTAAGTGGCTGGCATTGTCCTAAGATCTTCCATATGCCTTATCCTTAAAGCAACGCTGTGATGTTAGCGTATCATCCCCAATTGATCTAATGATGAAGAAGCTGAGTCTAGGGACGGCCACTGTCAAGTGTTGCAGATGGGAAGGCAAAGCTCCTTACTCTGGGCTATAATTAAAAAGGTAGAATTACGCAGGAGCTGAACGAGACCTTGGAAATCATCTCATCTGACCTCCTCATTGTCAACAGAGGACACCAAGGCCAATGGTAGTTGATAACTTACAAAACCCAAATTCCCTAGTAGTGGAATAGAAAAGAGAAAGCAGGTTTCTGAGAACTAATCCAGAGCTCTGTTCTTTATGCTGGGGTAAATAAGATGCAAAGAAACCATTAGCCAGAAAACTCCAAAGCGAAAGAGAAATCATTTTGGAATATAGCAGAATTGCGCCCTTCCATAACGGACTATAAGCAAAGAACAGGTAGACTTCTGTTTAAATGAATACTGTCAGAACATCTGGTCTTATAAAATGAGGCTATTTACATGTGCTGACAGATGGTCCACAGTGAAAATGCTTTGCTAGTATGATTACAACAAATTCTAATAAACCCAAATTCTCTCTGTCAGGTGCCTTTCTCAGTCCCTGCTCATTTGAGAGGCAATCTCCATTATGAAGACAGTGGTGTGTAGGCATTTGTCAATAATTTGCCATATCAAACTCTTTGAGTGTAATCTGATGCATTTGCTTTTAAAGCATAACAGGTTTTATGCAAAGTTGTCTGTTTTGTTTTGTTGTTTTTTTTGTGGAGGAGGGCCTGATGGAAGGAAGGTTGATAGCGGCATAGGTGGAGAATCTGAAAACGAGACAGTCCCAAGGTGCCAGATAGGGGAAGGGCCAGGGTAAACAGAGGCTGAATTTGTGGTGATTCATGATAAAGGCTAACTCAAAACCTCAAGTAACACACTGCCATGGACAGTCCTGAAAGAGCTCTGTTTAAAGATAAAACAAATGTGTTGAGGCCTTTTTGAGATTTCATCAAATTCATGCAGGGGAAAATCTCTATGGATGAGCTTGTGCATGCACAAAAAGGGCTAAGGGTGAAGAGAGAGCCCTCTTCATCCTCAGATGCCCCTCAAGGGCTGGCCCTTTGGGGCCTGGCACGCCCCCACCATTGCCTGTTAGTCCTCCTCTTGGAAAGGTGAGTCCTCCACCCCTAATCTTCCCAGACACTGTGGGCAGGCACTGTGTTATGGCTGCAGAACACAGGGTCTGCTGGGAGAAAAACCAGAGCATGCAAAGTGCCACACAGAGCTGAAGACCAGGCCACGCTGAGGGAGAGTCTCTCTGGGCACGTTGACACAGGACAGCCCAATGCAGGGTCCCTCCCTCTGCCCACAGTCTAACCACAGCTTCTAAGGGCAATGGGCATCTTTGTCACCCAGCCTTAATTTGTAGGTCAGGAACCTGGGGACCAGGGGCTAGCGGAGGAGAGTGGGGGACACCAGGGGCAGGTGAGGTGCTTCACACGACCTCTCTCAAGTTAGCTGTCCACTCTGAGACGTATGGGGCCAGAGCTCTTTGCACAAAGTGGCCTTATCCTTCAAGGATGCTGCTGCTGCTCGTGAATACTATTTCTAATGTGATGGAAAAGAATGGAGTGTGTCCCTCAGTGGACAGACAGAAACGTCCCTTTGATGCAATGTTCCTCCTAACTTAAATTTTGCAGTGAAGAAGCCACTTTTCCTCCCTTGAAATGCCCATGTGAATAATGGCGCCCCTGGAGGGCGAAAGAGCCAAGTGAAGACTCAGAAGGACGTTCGTTAGAAACACGGCATAAAAGTTCTGAACCCAAGTGAGGTGTTTTAAAGTATCAACTCAACCTATGGAAGAACACAGTAAGAGTGATGATGGGACCAATGTCAAGAATGGTACAGACATTTGAGATGAATGGCCTGGGCGTTCTGTCTGTTGGCATTAATTGTGCACGCAGTTTCGCAGAAAAATAACGCCCAATACCAGAAGTGCCGTGCCGCCACATAAAATGCCTCCCCAGAATTTATCTGCCACTGCCCAGCAGGAAGCATCCCTGAGGGTCTGATGGAGCACCACCTCAAAGCGCCTGAAACGAAGCTGGAAGTAAACCTCTGTTGGTGGAAGATGTAAGACGCTTTTATTAACCACTAAATCAGGCTGAAATTGGAAATGGGTCTACTGATAATTTTCAATTTTTTTTAAAAGTTATTCATTCATGTACAAAATGCTTCTGAGGGTCCCTTTACCTTGCTGGTACCTCACTTCTGTGCCGCCACTTAAGCGTGCTGGGTGGGACCACATTAACACCAAGGGATGGAGGAGGTTACGTAATCCGAGTCGATGTCATTACCATAAATAAATGTCAAATGGCGGCAGTACATTTTCTCTGATTAAACTGTCAAGGACAAAATCATGTAAGAACAATGACTTTTTATTCCCAGGGCAAAACAAGGAAGAAAAGAAAAAGGAATGAAAATATCTCCATAATATTATGTCTACAGGTCCCCAACTTCTAACCCAGAAAAAATAAAAAGTCCGGTAACATATAAGCAGATAAATGCCTCACTCGAAGCTGCACCACAAATTGTCTTTCCTACGTTTTTGGAGGAAAACATTGCATTTTTTCCCTTTTCCACGCCCAGCACTGTCATCACCTCTGAAGACCTTTGTAAAAGTACTCTTTTAGGTACCAGAGCTTATCTGGAGATGAAAACTAAAAACAGGTCTTATTTCTCCTTTTCTGAATTAAAAAAAAATACAAAACAAAACCTAAGGGTGTGAGGAAAGGCAAGTCCTGAGAATTAGCCCCAAATCTGTTGAGCACAGTGCTTTCAACTTCCCTTATTTGGGAGTAAATCTCTCTTGACCTAGAGGCAAAATGTGGGTGTGGTCCCAGAGGGCACGTGGCCCAATCCGGGATGATGGAGGCCAGGTATGCTTGGGGTGGGCTCCCAATCCAAGATCTCCCATCAAAATAGCAAAATAGGTAGAGTTGGTTTTATCTACTCTCTTAAGCCCTTTTCTTTCTCATCTGCCTATATTTTTTTATCCCCTTACTGGGCTAAGGTATTCTCTATCGATCTGAGATCTATCATGGCTGATAACCAGTGAGCCTTATCTTTGTGCCTTGCAGGCTTCGTTCACATTCGCCTCTGATTTCTTAACAACCATATCCATCTAGGCAGGGGCTACTTGTCCCCATTATAAATGAGACAGGGGCTCAGAGAGAGTGACTTGTCAAAAGTCACATGCCAGGAAGTCCAAGAGTTGGGCCTTGAAATCCATGTCTCCAAATTGAGAGCTCCTTCCAGGCTATGCCATAGCTGAATGACCTTTATAATAGAGGACTGGGTGTATTTACATGTTCAAAAGTTTGTGGGGTTTTTTTTTTTTTTTTTTTGATGAGGAAGATTGCCCCTGAGCTAACACCTGTTGTCAATCTTTCTCTTTTTTGCCTTAGGAAGATTGTTCCTGAGCTAGCATCTGTGCCACTCTTCCTCTGTTTTGTATGTGGGATGCTGCCACAGCATGGCTTGATGAGTGGTATGTAGGTCTGCACCCAGGATACAAACCCACGAAACTCTGGGCCGCCAAAGCAGACTGTGCAAACTTAACCACTAAACCACTGGGCTGGCCCTGTCATCTTGAAAAATAACTTTTGAGAATGAAAAAGAAACAAAAATTAGTTTCCCATTCTGGTGATGATAATGACAACTGGCGTGTGTGTATCTTGTCTGTGGGTGTCTTTGTCTCTGTGTGTGTGCCTGTGTGTGTGTGTGTGTGTAGGGCAGGGGCATCCTCTTTCCTGGCTTCACTTTTCCTCATGGAGGGTCGCTAGGAAACACTCCTGGGCTCTCTCCCCTCTTCACCCCTCACCCCGTCTTCCCCAGGAGAGGAGAGAAGAGTTACTGCTGAGACATCTGGGAGCAGGGACTGGCTTGTAGCGCTCAGGTCTGTCCCTTCTTCTTTCCTGGCTCTATTTGTTTGTCCTGAGTGCTATCTGGTCTGTGAAGAGGGAGGCTTGTGGTATCAGCTCTACACGGGACTGAGAGGGGTTCAATATTGGCCAACCCCTCGTACAACGCCATCACATTCTCCATTATCGGTTTTTCAGTAGTAAGCAACTCTGTCTCATTTGGTTCAGAACTCAGGCAGGGAGGAGGGGTGCAAAGTTGATATTTTGCACAAGGTACAATGCCTACCTCCCCACCACATCATGCTCTGCAGGTTACTGCAGACTCTGCTACTCTGGCAACTCCTAAGGCTGACTCTGGCCAAGTTCTTTCCCAGATGGATGGGGGGTCCACAGTGCTATTTCCCTTGAAACTGTTGGAAAGCTCCCAGGGGCCTTTATTCCCTAGAGAATCTTAATGTCTACTGGGGACCACAATCACGCTGTGCTTAGGCTAACCATTGAGTTATGTATTTTATTCTTCTTTTGGACTTTTCATTTATTTCCTACCGCTTAATCCTTTTTCCACTAAAATGATGCAAAAGCCTGACTCTCTTCATTCCTATGAAAATACATGTCATTCTCTTCTACCACCATTTTGATGACTGTAGTTTTATTCCTAAGATCAGTGATTATGCTTGTTCTGCATAATGACAGAAACCATTAGACATTTCAAAAACTTGCTTTTCATTAGCTTCTAAAACACATATAGATAAATCGGAAATCCCGAAACTTTATGACACGTTTCAGTTTCACTTTTACGTCGTCTGGAGGGCATGCGTGGGGGTAGTTGTGGAAGACCACAGGCCTCTGAGCAGACATCGTGTGCTCAGCTCTGTTGTAGCAACAGATATGATTATTAGTGCCAGTTAGCAAAACTGGTATGAAACAAGAGACAAAGAACATGGATACAAAAATGTTGGCCCATGACCTTCAGGGTATTATGTTAAGTGAAATAAGCCAGAGAGAGAAAGACAAACTCTGTACGATTCCACTCATATGTGGAAGATAAACAAGCACATGCACAAAGAGAACAGATTAGTGGTCACCCGGGGAAAGGGGGGTAGGGAGTGGGTACAAAGGGTGAAGGGGCACACCTATAAGATGACTGACAAATAATAAGGTACAACTGAAATTTCACAAGGTTGTAAACTATCATAACCTCAATAAAAAAAAAAAATGTTGGCCCATGTAACATGTTGCCTCTTCAGCTTGAGAATAAATAGGGACTATACCCCCTGTTTCTGCCTGAACACAGCAGGACCCTCACAGCAGTGGACGAGATCCTATTTTTCCATCTGCCTTGAGTGGATAGAATTAGCCACTGCCTTTATCACTTGGGTTTCTTTCAGGAGAGGAAAGCTACGAAGGAGAGGGAAATTATTCAGGTTGGTGACACAGAGGGCAATAACCACGTCCTCCCCCAAACTACTCTCAGAATCAGCTTACAGAATTGCCTGGGAATGGTCAATCTTTTCTTAGTGTTCATCTTTGCTCATTTTGTATAGTTTTCTCAGATAAGCGTGGTCTACTGGGAAAGAAAAAACAATTACTTTTCCAAGGGATGAAAATAAAGTTCAAAAGGTGCCACGCTGAATAAATTAACTTTACAGGAAGGAGATCGCCAATGATCTTTCAAAAACCTTTGCAGCTGACTGGAGACTAGACCCTTTATAAGATTGGGTCCCTTCTAAGGAACCATTCAAACTCTTTGGCCAATATTTTGCATTACATCCGGAATGGACTCACAGCCCAAGGCAGGAAAGGGTGTAACAGGGGAAAATGCCGTGTGGTGCATTAAAACTCCTGTACCATATGCCATGCTGATGGGCCCAGTATGACCATTCCTTCTCAAATTCCATCACAGCCAATGAACCATGCTGATTACCAAACATTTCCAGTAATGCTGAGCTTACATAATTTTTTTTCGTGAGTATGTGGAACTAATCATCTAAGCAAAAAGTTTAGTTTATAAACTTCCGACTGGCATAAAAAAATGATGACTTTCCCCACTACTCTAGATTAGATTATCTCATGCAATGGTATAGAAATTGAAGGGTCTGTTTCGCTTAAGAAAATCTTTGCAAGCTGATTTAAAAATCTACCTTGAAGTCATTTAGCTGTCTCTTCCTTTTGTTTTAGTGTTTCCATCTATCAAGGAATTAGTTTTGTCCCTAAATGTAATCAATATGGAATATAAAGTCATCAAATTAAGAAAACAGATTTAGAGTTCTCATGATAAAGTGTACCTTACACTTGAAGCAATACAAACGTAAATTAGATAGAGATAGTTGGATGTTTGGCTTATTGTATTTCTTTGGAAAGTGACAGAAAAATGATTGCAGTGTTTGTTTATTTTAATAAAAATTTGATCTCTTTCTGGAACTCTTGTGATGTTTATGGAATATAATAGAGGATTTCTGATGTGGGCGAGAACACAATATCATCTTTCATTCAGGAAAGAAAAAAGGAAGATCAAACGAGTTTTAGCTAAGCTTCTGGTTGCTTACTCTTTAGAAAAGAACAAAATCTCAGGAATCAGGTGAAAGAAGTTGAGCTCTAAGAAGGCAGAGCAAGGATTGGGGGCAGCAGGGAGAGGATTTGGGGGAAAAAAGTCAAAATAAGAGATTCCGGTGAGAACAGAGGGCAGGAGGCGCTCCCTAACATGATAAAAGTTTGGTAGGTTGATCAGAAAATTGGTTCACATTTTCTTATTTTAAAAATATATAAATACACATTTATAGAACAATCTTTTGATGGAGGATCAAAGCCTTTTTGCCTTTTTTAAAATATAGGTCTGCATACTGGGATGTCGAGCCATCGTTCTTTTATAATCAGTTTTTCTACAGTTTCCAGTTTTGATTTCTTTAAAGTAAAACAAGGACATAAAGCCAATAGCAAAGCAATCTAAAGGCAGAATTGCTTTAAATTTTTAGGGTTTTTTTCCCTTCAATTTTTATAGTCATTCTGCCTACAGATAATTCAATTCAACTTGCTTTATTAAATCCTTCGAACTCTTCAATTTAGTTTTTGTAGAAACAATTCTTTTTGCATTGATGATTCATTGGTGCACTTGATTTTTAATTAAATTAAGAAATCCAATATTAAAAACACCTAGCAAAAACAAGTCTAGAATAAACATGACTATTGTTGAAACTCTCAATTAAATTGGAGGGACCAGAAATGTGGAAGATTGCTTACTAGTCTCAAGTGTTCACTATGCCGTGGGCATCAGTTGAGATACATTTCAGAGGGATTATAGGATGTTGATTAATTTTGTGAGCCTCTTCTGCATACGCTGCTAGGAGAACATTCTTTATGCTATTGAACTCAGATAACTCAAATTTATTAGTGTTTACTTTTGGAAAAATAAAATATTCTAAGTGAACATCTTTACCCAAAAAGTTAAATGCATATTAAATGTAGGCCAGTGAATAGATATTAAAAAGTATATCTTGCAACCTACTTTGAGTGTTCTAAAGGTGTCATACAAGTATCTCTTGACAGCTGAGATGATTCAGTCTTCAAATTTCTATGATGAATTCAGATAGAGAGGGACACCACTCTCATCTCAAAATTATCTGAATCTTGAGTTTATATACCTTTACGCTCTTTAAATCGATATCTCTCCTGACCCACTTTTTACTTTCTATAAAAAGCCAAAAGCCAAAAGGAAAAAAATAAACTTTAATTTTGGCACTAATAATAATGATATCTATAAGGGTAGTTGGAATGCATTATATACTTTCTCAATATCATTTACTTAATTAGCATCAATTGAATGTCTACTTTATGCCAGTTTGGTAGATATGTGATTTTTTTAGCCTGCCTCAGATCTCTCAGGGGACCATTTCATCAATGCTGGAGGAACTGGCAGAAAGCTATTGACACCTGTGGCTAATTCTTGTGACAACTGGTAAGGTCCTGCAGGAAAGAGAAAATCTTTCCTTTGAAATGGCACACCTAAAAGCACAAAGGGAAAAATATACAGCATTTCTTACAGGGGCTCTAACTCCTTCTTGTGAGCAATGAGCTATGTCTGGGAGTCAGCTAATCAGGAGCTATACATATTGGGGAAGTCATATTCTCTGTCCCAAACTTAGGCTGTTGGATGCAAAGTCAGAGAGGCAATATATTTAACATGGGGCAAGAATAGGACATTGGAAGATAGACTGACAGCCCATGAAGAACTGTATCTAGGTCAGACTAAGAAATGCACATCATTTGAAAAGATACTACTCTTGTTACATGTGAGACAGTTGCATATTAGGCAAGGGTCTTTTTTGAAAGATTATAAAAGGGAAGAAAGTGTATATGGATTCTGACTAGCCTATAGGAGAAACGTGGTAGACATATGGAGTTTGCCCGTGCAGCATCACTTTGGACAGCCACCTCTTTCTCTGCCCTTAGTTTATTTGATTCAGATGGGGTTGCGCCATCTCCTAGATCTGAGTGTGTGCCCCTGACCTAGGCATAGCCAATCAGATCTCTACATCTCTTTGTGGCTGCTGTTGGTTCGGACATGTGACTTTGGCTAAGATAGTAGAAAATAAATCAGGAGCTGCCTGTGGTCATCTTTGTTACCACCAGGGGAGAGCCTATTTTAGAACAGCCAACACTGGGGGAGGAGAGCTGAGTGATGGAAAGATATATAGATTCAAGAGGACATCATTCGAGAACCCAGATCCAGTCACGCCAATAGCCAGGGCTGTCCTAACCTACACAGATGCACGAATAATTTTCTTATTTTAGTTGAGGCTCACTGTAGTTGAATTCCCTCGCTCACAACTGAAAGAATTTTGACTAACACAACCTGATTGGAAGCAGAAGGGTGGATACAACCTAGAATCTTCCCTCCCAAGCTTGCTTTCTACCATCCCATGAAATAAGCAGAATAGATTACATTTCACTACCACATCACTTTACTATGAGAAAAAAGATACTTCAAAGAAGTGAAGTGAATTGTCCATATTTAGATGGTTTTAACACTTGGCGGAGCAGTGACTAAAATCCAGGCATTCTGATTCCATGCTCTGTGAAGTTTGCACCATAATTATGCAGAATACACAACCAATGAAGCTTAAGGAATAATCTGAAGACTAATATCCTTAATAAACAGCCAAAAAAAAGTTAAGGAAACATACTAAACATGGATGTAGATGCTTAATTTTACTTCTAGACACCATCCAACTGGTCAACCATGATCTGAAACTTACTTGACAAAGGTATGTTTAAGCTGGCTCAGTGAACTCAGTTTGAATTACTGGTCTCATTTATTCATTGGGATGAATGATAAATTACTGAATTTCTGAAAATCACTGTAGTCATTATAGCAATAATTTCAAAACATTCAACTTACAACTTTATAAATTGGAAATTCTCATTTAAGTCTTGTGTAATGCATAATCCTATAAAGCAGTTTGATTAATTTTATTCTATTCTTATTCAACTATTTTAATAGATTCACTCAATTTATTTCATGTCAGCTGTTAACTTACCAGTGGTATGTGCATATGGAATTGTTGCCTAATTAAAACTTCCTTTAATTCATTAATGAAATCACAATGAAGTATCTGTCACTTTGTATTATATGGGCATGGTGTTTAAAATCAGATGAATAACACTGTGCCCCCCTTCAAAATCATTATACAGATGAAATCGTGCCAATATATCCATGAAGAACAGCCTTGAGAAGGAAAATAAGTTTACAAAAGGGTAATACCTCAGCCATGTTGGTGGTGCCGGAAGGGAGGTAAAGCGGTAGTTCTAATGGTCATTGTATGGATGGGTGATCTTTTATGGAGACTTCTAAGCCACTGATACACTCACGAATGGCCCTTATTGGGTGGGCACAGTCAGAACTTTGGAGTTAGATGCTACAGCCTCAAATACGATCGTGATCTTGAGTCTGGGACCTTCAGACTCCTGATGGTATGGTCCTCTAAAATTTACATTGATGATCCCATTGCCGCTCTGAAATCCTGGGCGCTTTTCTGAAATCTGTACTAAATTTGTTTTGCCCTTGTTGGAACGTACGTACATTTATCAATTTCAAATTTCTTTCGGATAAAATAGATGATCATATTTGTTCTGAAGTGTAAGACCAATGGCAATCAAGTGTAACATGAGACATTGAACATCGATATCTTTCTCTATGACTGTAAGAGAGAAACTGTATGAATTATTTAATGTTGTGTAGTAGAAACTGGGGTACTAGTCATGGTGTAGGCTGGTGTCCTAGACCCGTCACCAACTAGCTGGGTAACCCAAGGTGATTCACTCAGCCTCTCCAAGATGCATGCCCTTTTCTGTAAAGATCTCCAGTCAAAGTCTTTTAAATACTGTTTCCAGGAGTATATTCTAAACATTATGTAGAACATACAAAAAAGAGAAGAGGGAGATGGGGCGTGACCACAATAGCAGAACAGAAATCGGTTGATAACATCTCACGAATAGGTGTGGTCTCTGTTCCTACTCATCCAACAGTGGCTGTCAGTCAGGGCTGAGGTCTTTGATCAGCCATTTGTTGCAGTGTGTGTGTGAAATCAATGAATATTTAAAAACAGAGCAAAGTGAGCAGAGCTGACAAGAAGAACCAACCTGACAGTTCAGTCAATTAAACCCTTATGCCAGCACAAACCGCTTGTGTTTAAAACTACAACCGGGATGGGCTCAGATATAGAGAATATATCTCTTGTCAACATTTTCAGTCAATATAAATAGGAAGGGTTTTCCGATTTGGGGTGTACTGAAATAACCATTCTCAAAATATCAGCTAGAAGAACATATCACCCATAGAAATGAGGAAGTTTGCTAATGTGCTATATCTTTCTATTTGGAATATAATTCAGTTTTACTTATTTTCTTCAGTGTTAAGCACGTCATGTCACAGAAATGCCTTTAGAATTAGGGAAAAAATTATGTTTTAATTTTAAGCCTTTTGGATTATTTCTGTTTTTAAGAAGTAAGAGTTAGCATGCAAAGAGCATAATTAAATGGAGCAATAAAGATCTTGATATTTTCATGCTTCTAAGGAATTTAATATGTTATGTGATTTGCTGGAATAAAATCAATTCAATAAGCATTTACTTTTCCTCTTTTTGTTTACTTGGGTTTTATTACCCATTTGATGCTCAGGATGGGTAGAAAGGCTGAATGCTGAAGTGTCCTGGCCTTCCACCAGGCTAGGATTATTTGGTGGAGATAGGGCAAGTTTGCTTCTCCAGTACAAATTCACACACTCTGAGATCCCCATATGGTCTTCTATCAAGGACAGCGGCAAAAGGTGATGATAGTTTTCTCTTATTATTGTTTTCTTAAACTAACACAGGTCACCAGTGGGACCAAAATACATTTTCATATCGTGAAAAAGTAACAAAAGCCTTGAAGTCAAGCTGCTCAACAGGATGTGGATAAAGCTTTGATCCACCAGGGAGGATCTGATGAATATACATCACTTCTGCCCATTAGCTCAGTATATAAATGATCAATATACGGGGCAAGGGTCTGTGTCCATCAGAGTTTAATGAAGCACCAGGGGAGAGAACAAACACTTACTTAAGCTCATGTTTCTAGGGGCAAGGAATAGGCTGTAGACTTTCCTGCGTGTCCATAGGGTCAGCTCTGTGGGTCATAATCATCAACGTGGATCATCATATAAATAAACAGTGTTGTTCTGTACTCACTATATAGAGTAGCCATGGTAAATCACTTCCTCCCCCGGTTTTCTGTTTTAACTGTGATGTATAGTTCATTCTCTGGATAGAGATGGCTTCTGTTTGCCTTTTTAATTCACTGCATGAAATCTGTTACTTGCATTTCAAGCTTGGGTTCAGGTGTCTGTAGTAGATCAAAGCCTAATTCTTTGCACTAAACTTAAGCTTTCAAGCTCAGCCTAGAACACTTTTTATAGTGTGTCAGAATATCCTAGAGCCAAAAGCACAGCTATGGAACCATCTAAGAACTTGGAAAATCATCAGCAGTATGAAAAACTATCAAGGGCATTGCCTCCCAGGGTTAAAGCAATCAGTTTAAAAATTAAATTTTACTCTTTCTGCAAGACCTTAGCCACATAATGACTTTCTTCAGGGATTCTTAAAACTGTATTAGTTGGATGTGAGTTTGCAAGAAGCTCAATGCACTACCTATAATCATGAGCTTAATTATTATAAGATAATATCACAAAGCATTACTAGATTTCTCGAATGCCCTGAAATCAGTTCCAACCTGCAAAAAAGGGTGGAAAAATACTAAGATAGTTCTTCTCAAAAGAGGAGTGAATGTTTTGAGACCCAGCTGACTCACGTCCGCAAATTTGCAAGGACTGCCCCCACTCTCTCGCTGGTCTCCTAGGGCATTCACAGCGCGCTCTGCTGGCCCCTGGCTTGGCCTGGGTGCTGGGTGCGCCTGTGCTAAGTGGTCAGGTCTGCCTAAACCAGCGACACTCAACCCCTTATTGTCATGATGCAACCATCAAATAGCACTTGAAAAAGTAAGGGGGTTTCTCTGGCCTAAAAAAGTGTTGAGTGACTACTTGCTTGTATATTTTCAACATAAGTGGTGGGGCAGGTGTCTGCTCTCCTTGAACCCATGTGGACCTTTGTGATGGCCTCAATCAATAGGGGACAGAGAAGTTATGCTATAGGACTTCCGAGACTAAGGTCATAAACATGCCACCCTCTTCTACTCTGTTCCCCTGAAAGCGTGCATCTTGGCACTCAGCCACCATGCTGCGAGGAAGCCCAGGCCACATGGAGGGGCCACTGCAAGTGTTCCAGACCACAGCCTCAGCTGAGGCCCCAGCTGACATCCAGGATCCACTGTGAAGGTGCCTCCAGAACACACCAGCTCTGAGATGTCAGGTTATCCCAACCTTCCTGTCCTTCATATGAGGACCCAAATGTTGTGGAATCAGGGCAAGCCATCCCCTGTGCCCTGCTTGGATTCCTGACTCACTGAGTCCTTGAGCACAACGTATTACTCGTTTACGTCACTAACCTGTGGGATGGTTTATTTTTCACTAACTCTTCAGGATTTTGTCCAGCGAGAGAGAATTCAATGGTTCAGATGACAGACTAAATTTACAGTTCTTATTTATTTTTTTTTATAATATGGAATATCCTTCCAGATCTTTATAATGTAAGATGTGTTTATTTATTTAGTACCTGAATGGTAGTATGATATTCGTGTGTGCCTTATACGCAGTTTGCTCTTCCCTATTCCCCAGCACCACAACCAATATATGTAAACAAACAAACTCATGCCACCAGAAATTTTAAGTGACATTTGCAAAGAAAGAGACAGAAAAGCAGAGAGACAGAGAGAGAGAAAGAGAGACAGAAATACGGAGACAGAGAGACAGTAAGACAGAGACACAGAGAAAGAGAGAAATTCCTTGTGTGAATATTCACATCGCTTTCCTTAGCCTCTTTTGTCACTCACCCTGTCATTTTTGTAGTATGGCCAATATGGCATTTCGGTACATGTCATATCTAGTAACTTATGAAGTCCTTTTTCCATTGGTGGCTGTCCATGAACTGGGCCCGCTACGGTGTCTGATTTTCAATGCAGACAGTTGCCTTTGAGAATGTTTACTAAATGCACAATGAAGGGGGCATGTCTGTCCCATCCTCCCAGCCATCTTAGCTCTCATGACATCCTTAGATGGGCTCTTTCCAATAATGACTCTTGGCCATTTCCAAGGGTGTGGTGCATTTTATTTTTGTTTCAAGTCCTGAACTTATTACACAATATCTTCATTATATTAAAATCTCCTTCACATCTTTGGTAATCTGCACTTTTGTTAAATTTTCATATGTATCAGTGCTTTATCCAATAGATTACATTTAAGACAAGCAATGGATTAAGACTGCTTTATCACAGGGAAATCTAATGCTTAGCTTTAAAAAGAGAGGTTTAGGTTTAATTAAGACATATACATCTAAGATTTATCATTGGAAGTAGATACTTAACTCCTGTGTTTGGAATGCACTAATTAGGTTCCAATTAGCAGGGTCAACACCAGGAAATCAAAGGTACTTTATTCCCTTGGATGTCTCTGTCTCCCCTCCCACTAATTCTGAGCTCTTCCTGGTCCCACTAGGTACCAGAAGCCAGCATGCCTTTAATTCTATGAAATGATTTCTCCAAGTATGGCTGGGAGGACAGATAGCAGAGTGGATTGGGTGGCTGGTAACCTGTGGGTTCCTACTGAAGAAGTCCCTGAGGGTGAGTCCCAGGGATCTGGATTTGCCAAGAATGTCAAGTAATTCTTATGCAAAATATATTTTGAGAAATACCATTCTTCAGCCACTTTGGCATTTCCACTTTGATATCTCTAGGGTTCATCTGATGCACATTTACCAATTGCCCATTTTCTGTCTGGTGACTGTAAGGAGTATAAGAATGCCTAACCCCCAGCCCTGCCCAGGAAGAGCTGACAGGTTAGTAAGGGCTTGTTCAGAGGACAACCATAATATAGGCAGCTTTTCAGTTACTATTAAAAATCTCTCAGCAAGTTGGTATGCCTTTTAAAGTTCATTTCTAAATTAAACATTGCAAGAACTTTCTTGTCAAAAGAGATTTCACGTCTCCATATACTGTTTCTTACATCTATCACACACACATTTAACAAGAGCCCTGAGCTGCAACCCACAGATGGAAACCAAAACTAATCTGTCCCTCTGTTATATAGTATGGATTTAATAAAACCCATACAACAGTCATCTGGGTTATACATAAAGGCATTTGTCACCACACATTTGCACATTCTGATGCTTCTTAAATGCAGAATTCATGACACTCTGCAACTTTTTCCAGCCAATTTACAAATCGATTTCCTCCCTCACTTTATTATCCTACCCAGAGTCAACTTGTTCTGTTGGCACAATCAATCTGACTGACGGGTAAGTTTTCATAGCACAGGATTTTAATTTATGCAGACATTTACCCAAAAGCATCTCAATCACTCATAGCATGAAACAGGAGCAGCATTAGATTCATCAGGAAATGCTGTTTTGTTATACATATATATCTAAGGACAGGGTCATTTATATCCAAGAAAGCCAGGGTAGTGACAGACAGGACTAATGTGTCAATGTCAGGAGAAAATGCAAGTCAAGGTATGGCAACAAAATTCAACTTCAGAAGGTACCTGGAATGCTATAATTTAATGCCCTTCTGTGTAAAAGGGTATGATATTATCACGGAATTATCAATCATAAATGAAGGTCTATCAAATAGAATATACTATCATATTTATATAAGAAAATCTTCTGGGGCTGGCCCCGTGGCCAAATGGTTAAGTTCGCATGCTCCAATACAGTGGGCCAGGGTTTCGCTGGTTCGGATCCTGGGCATGGACATGGCATCACGCGCCAGGCCATGCTGAGGCAGCGTCCCACATGCCACAACTAGAAGGACCCACAACTAAAAAAAATATATAACTATGTACTGGGGAGGGGGGTTTGGGGAGGAAAAGCAGAAAAAAAAAAGAAAAAAGAAGATTGGCAATAGTCGTTAGCTCAGGTGCCAATCTTTAAAAAAAGAAAAGAAAAGAAAAGAAAATCTTCTCACCTTGGGTTCAGATCTAGGGCTTTATGTAGCTTAAGAATTTTTCTAATTTTATCATTACACTCAAACTATAGTCCAGGTTTCTGGGATAAAATGGTGTACAATGACCATGGATTACCGATGCTTACAATAAGTTATTTGCTATTAGTATTTTAATATAATAAATAATATCAAAACAGAAATACCTATTATGTAGATATAAAGAAGTAACACATTATATAAGGTTGTAATGAAATATATGATGTGAGGCGCTCTTGAACTATTTATGTGACTTTGTAAATTACTTGTTGTATGCTGGAATTTAACCAAAACAGCTACTAAAAGTTAAGGGGAGGTGGCAAACTAGAAAATACTGGAACAGAAACTTTCAAAGACTCCCAGGCAATCTAAAATTGTAAAAGCTGAATTTGCTGTTAATACCAATTCAACATAGTTTTACAAACTGCCCGGAAATACCAAGACGACACTAAACTCAAGCATTAAATCTGCCCATGGTTAAGGATAAATCCTTTACTGTCACTCTGCATATCTTACTTCATTAGAAATCCATGTTGACTTATGATGATGAGGGATACTTCTGTTGCTTCAGAAGTGTTTGCCACATAAGACGTAAATCAATGACGCTACATGAAGTAATGCACGCCAAGCATCTAGCCTGTGATTGGCACTCATCAAGCCCTTCATCAATGAAACTGCCACCATCAGTATTTCCCTCATCACCCCACACACCAAAATATTCCCAGTGAAGACCATCCAGGTTCATGCCATGAATTTCATGTGCTTTCTCTAGGAGCTTCTGTCTATGAACTGCAACATTCTTGCTAGCCATATGGGAATAACTAGTTCACACTTCCCACTGTCCATCCTCCACCATACAATAGAGAAGCACATTGTTCTATATCCTGTTAACGCCTTGTTTAGTGACTTCAGTCTGATGAATCTGTTGTACACTGTGTATCTTTAAAGATTTTCCATTGTTTGTTACGAGTGCATACTTAAATGGAAGATTGAGAAGACTGGAGGCTATACTTGACTATGTATTCATCAGTGTAACCATGAAGACCCCCAAGAGGAAAATTCCACTTGTAAACTGATCAGGCAACCTGCAACCTGCAGAGAAAAACTGCACAGGGATGCTCTGGGGCCACACTCCAGGGCAGGGCATATAACAGAATCTATTAAATATCTGTTATCTGATTGTTTCAAACGTTATCCAGATAATTGAATAAGATGCAGTTAAAACAACAAAGAGAAAAAATAAAATAAAAACAAAAAATGAAGGCATTAAAAATTCAGCACTTTTTTAAAATGCAAAGTCATTTTCGTTAAACTCAATTACACAATTTTCTCTTTGCATTTGGGCAGGTCCTACCTGCAAATGTGCAGATCCGCCAGTTTATGCTACTCCTTAGTGGCTATTCTGACAAGTACGAAATTATGTGCCACTGAAGCCCTGCAGAAATTACGGCTCCAGGGCCACCACAGAGAGGGCAGGCCACTTCCTGGAGGAGGAGGGGAGGGCACAGGAAACTGCCCGCCAATCAGAAGCAAGAGCTGCCCTCTAGGTGCTGGGAGGGAGCAGGACAAGGAAGGCTTGCTTAGACTCCAGATAAGTTTCCGGTTTCCTTTCTGGGCTGACACTCTGGAAAGTGGTAATCCCTTAGAAAATTTCTAACAGCTAAGTTTTAGGAAATCTCACAGCAATGGGACTTTTTTTATTGCTTCTTCTGACGCAGACTAGGAAAACTCCAGGCACATTTAGAAGAATGTGTATCCCACCTGGAATGTGAAGAAGGCAAAGGGACACAGCAAATCTAGAGGGGGTACACAGAAAAAACTGGCCTTGGTTGGGACACGTGGGTGGGTTTCCCATTGGCACAGAGAAGGCCAGTGAAGGTCACTTGGGCCAGCTTACCAAACCCCTAGGAGGGAATCTATTCAGAAGCCATGGGGGTGCCTGCCCGCTCTAGGGGGTGCAGCCTTGCCTGGAACCTGGATGAGAGGGTGATGTGAGTCAGACATGCAAAGACGATCACATGTGCAGCTCTGTATGACAAGGATGAGGCTCTGCTGGCACAGAGCAGATGGATTGAGGAGAGCTGCAGACTGAGCCACAGCCCGGGATGGATGTCTCGCTACCACCAACAAGCGCTAGTCACGTGGACAGACCTCCACCCATCCACCCAGCCCTCCTACCACTAACCACACAGGCTGGTGATTAGGCAAGGAAGGAGGGAAGGAGGGAAAGAGACCCTCCCCTGCAGGAGGCTTGCTCCATCTGGGGTTAACTCTCTCCCAAGCCGAGAGAGAAGAAAGGCTTTAAACTGTGGACAGCGTCCGAGAAAATGACATGACTTGATTCAACTGGATGTTACCAAAAAGAGACTAAATTTTAAACCAAAAGTGGGTAAAAAGGATTCCACTGAGTTTACAGGATTGGACTGAATTGAGTTCTCCTGCCACTGAGAGAAAATGACAGCTTGTCAAAGAAAAGTTATAGAAAGTAAAGTGGGTTTGCAAATGTTGATTGTTGACTTCCAGTTCAAAACACCACACGCACACACACTCAATCACATGCATAAATATTTCAGTCACACTCTTGGATTGATATGTGCGGTATAAATTAGAAGGCAACAGAGCATCTGCCTGATTGCCTCCAGAATAAACGAGTTTGTCACAGCTTTCTCGTCTGGGGAGATGAGTGGAGGTAGACAGCTGTCTCCAAAAGCTGCCTGTGGTAGCCCAGGTAACTTTGGAGCTTGTTTTTTCCACTTCAAATATTCCCCAATTTCAAAACAGTAAGTTGTGGGCAGATGATATTTTGAAAGAAGACCTTTTCTTCAAATATTCTGTCAATGGGCAAAATACTCGGGGACGGGAGAGAGAAGTAGAAAGTCAGCACCAGGGGCTCCTGTGTCGCCTCTGGAATTGTCTCTAGAAACTCCCCAGCTGACTGTCTTCCATCCATCCGTAGCTCTGAGTTCCCTCCTTTCCTGCCTCAGACGTGGACTTTGGGTACCCCTGGACTGATGCTCTGATTATGCGTAGACTGCTTCGGCTTTCATTTTCTGTCCTCCTTCAGGACACAGCATCAAGACCTCTGCTGTCTGGTTTCACAAACTGATACTCCAGGAAAGGGGCTCCCTCTGCAGCACCCCCAACCGCCCTGAGTTTTCCCAGGTGGGCCCCAGGGAGGAGGCCTGTAGGCCCTCCCAGGGAGTCTGCAATGTCCTGGAGGACACGTCATGTTCTTAAATCCGATGAACACAGTCAGGCCTTCAAGTATCATTTCAACAATGGTGGCTCCAAATCTGTGTCTCTAGCTCCGATCATTCTTCTGAATTCCAGATCCTGGAGAGGACCACAGAGGCCTTCCCCGAACCTGGTAAGGAGCTCCCTAGCCCCCATCCCTTGGTTACTCTCAGCCACAGTTCCCTAATTTATTTCCTCCAAACACTTACTCACATCTGAAATTATCTTATTTATTTGTTCACACGTTTATTGTGCATCTATCTCCTTTCTCACCCCTCAGACTCACCAGGAAGGTGGTGTGATATTCTAAGGTAGTCATAAAATACTGTTTTAGGATCTAATAAAGAGGCGAATGTTAATGTGAGTTACCTGAAGGCAGGGACTCTCAGAACTTTTGCTCTCCTGACCTTAGAATGGTACTTGGTACCAGTGGGCTCTGAATATATATCTGGTTACTGACTCACCAACCCATATACTCAGAGTTTGCTTGACATTTCCACTTGGACATCTTTCAGATGCTACAAATTCAGTCCAAAGTTGAATTCATGATGGTTCTCCATATTTTCATTCTGCCCAATCTTAAGTCAAGGGCACTACAATCTATCCAGTTGCTAAATCCAGACCCCTGAACATCATCTGAACTCTCTTCCCTCCACATCTCATCAGACACGAATTGACCCATCAGTTTGTCCCTGTGACCTCACAGGTCTAGAATTTCCATGCTGCCACTTCTCACGTAGGTTTCTGGGATGGTCTTTCTGGTGGGCCTCCAGTTAGATCTTCTTTACATGGTAGACATAGTTAGTTTTTTAGGGCAATTATGATTAAGATACTTCTTTAAAGTACCCCGCTGAGTTCCCATCGCTTGTAGAATACAGTTCCAAATCTTTGGAAGAGCATACAAGTCCCTATATGAGGGAGCCCTCTCTCATCAGTTGCATCTGATGGCCACAATCTGGCCATTCTGCCCAGAATCTTATGCTCCATCGTTTTATTATTAATTTTTTAAATCTCTCAACTACCTGTTGTATTCTTCTGAGGAGATAGAACTCCATTCCAAAAACTTTCAACATTCCAACAACCAAATTCTTAACAAGCTGCCAGTTTGACAGCTGGTAATATGTACTCGTCTTCTTGTTTCTTGACACAACCTGACTTGCCATTTAAAATAAATTGGTTTTTCATCTATCAGGAAGCATGAATTAAAAATGTGTACACTATTTGAAACTACCCCCATTTTAAAAGGATGTCACACAAGTTTTGGCCACATCACAGAGGTTTCCTATTTTCATTTATCCTGAATGGTAAACTCCATCAACAAAAGGAAATGTGTATACTGAATTGTATTTGTTTTTCAGAAATGCAGTTTCTTTCTGAGATCACTTTAATCAAAAGAATAATTGCGTTATTCATGAGCCATGTTCCATTAATTGGAAGAGTCAGTGAATTATCACACAAGACAGCATCACCTTTCAATGAAAAGGAAATAGTTCCCCTTTTCTGTTCTTTCAACAGCAATTATCACCCCTGAGTCAAGTGACTTATGACATAGCAGCAAAGTTAATCATTTAAAACTAGAAATCATCCTTGAAAAGTCAACCAGCAGAAACATGTTTCCAACAACAATAACAGCTGGAGAGTGGATTTCAGAGAATTCAGAAGTGCCTTTGCAACACAATTTGGAAAAAGGTCATATTTTTAATTACTATGGGTACAAATTTCACATATCACAGGCTGTCTTTATTGGTACATAAAATTACCAGAGGTGGAACTTGGGGACCTGTGTAATAATAGGCCTCTGTGTAGCGCCTCAAACTTTACAAATACCTCATTATTAAGAAGGAGAAGTTAAAGACAAACTCACCAAGGAGATGTGATATTCTAAGACAATCATAAAACACTGGTTTAGGATCAAATAAAAGATGCAAATGTTAAGAGCAAGGAGTTGTTACTAAAGTGGTCCATTTTAATCCCTTATGTTGTTTATGTCCTGCTCATTAAAAATTCTGTATGTGACAATTCATTCTTTTATTCATTAATTCCTTCTGTCTAGAAGATTCCAGGGCCTGTTTCCATGGACATAGAAAAACAGATGACTGAGGACTAAAGGAGATTCACGAGTGAGTCCCTGGAACCCCGGGGTGTGCCTACCATGGAAGCTGCCCTGTAGCATGTGATTATACACGTTTGTTGAATTCAACAGACACACGTAATATATCTTCAGAGTCTCCTATATTGTGCTAGGCTCAAGAAAAAAGATGAAACGATTCCTCAGAGAGGCAGACACTGGACCCCTGTAATGGGAATGGAATTATATAATTCATTTTGATACATGTGATACAGCATAAATGCTATATTATAGGTACCCAGATACATTGGCATCTCAGTCCCCCTGAGTAATGAGTGACATAGAGTCCACCATTAGCAGAACACCTTAAGCTGAACCAACATCTACATCCATTGCAGTCTGGGACTCTGTATAAGGTTAGACTACAATGTGAGTTTGTCGGACAATTGCAAACAGGAGAATGGAGAGACCAGCAATCTCGGGAGGGGACAGTGATTGGCGCTGTGGTGGACACTGTTCTATTCGTCTAAGTTGTCATTTGAGTGAGGCGTGGCGCTGTCTGTGTCTTCTGGAAGGTCAGTTATGGCTGAGGTTGCAGAACACTGTCAAGAATGGACTAGACAAGTAGCATCAGGGACAGGGGCTCTGAGCTGCCGTGAAGGATGGCCAGGGAGAGGACTCTTATTGGGGAAGGGCAGGGTTGAGGGGTGGGGCATGACTAGAGTGACTAGGGGGAATCCTGACACAGGAGCAGAGGGATGAGGCCATGCAGGGCATGTCTGAAAGATGGGGTTCCAGCTCTATCATTACTGGTTGAGTGGTTTGGCAAGTTCTGAATGGTCTCTCCAAGCCTCTGTTCCTCTCCTGGAAAGAAGGGATGGTCTGTGCACTGCTTACTCTCCAAATTTCTTCAGGTTGTAAATACAGATAATGAGAGATGAGATGCTGAGATTAGACAGGGATCTGTTATCTAAATCTATTTAGTTACTGAGTTCATATAGTGAGAGTTCAGGTAGCGAGAGACACCAGGAATAGTAACTGTCTTAGAGCTGTTGTAACAGGTAAAGGAGACAATGTATGTGAATGACAGTAGCCGGGACAGTAAGGCCTCAAAAAGTATAACTGCTGCTGCTGCTACTATCATGGATGATATTTAATTAGCAGGACAGTGGATGGAGGGCATTGCCATGCAACAATGAGGCAGTTTGGTGCTGATTCAAGCAGAAACTGTTTTGTGCAGGGGACCCACGGGATTATACCAGCATCCTGGAAGGCTGCCACGGCTGCATCCTCCCACAGACCGGGTGGCTGTAAGTGGAGGAGCACAGTGTCTCAGTCAGGAAATCAGAGAGGCTCCTGCAATGACTCCATTTGGAGTAAAGGGCTGGGGATTATGATGGTGTTTATGAAACTTGAAAAGGAGGGAGTGATTCTAAAAAGCATTTCAAAGGAAAAAATGAGACTAAATGAAAACTAAAAGATTTCTGTGAAGATGAAAGACAAATGGCTGATGATTTTCCAGGAAAAAGAGGAGAACTGGAAATACAGAGAAATATAGGCCTTCTTTTTCAAAATAAAAAGGACTTTGGCCAGGAAAAGAAGGTAGACATTATAAGTGGTCAAGGGGCTTTCCCTGGGCTGTCTTCTCGTGTCTGGGCCAACCCCTCACTTTCCCTGACTTTTCCTCATCTCTCAGCCCCAGGTTCAGGCTTCAGATCATGTTTTTGCTCTGTGTTCACTCCCTTGTCCATCTCATCCATTCTGCATGTCTTCACAGACCACTATTTGCTGTGTTGGAAAGTCCTGACTTGGTCCAAACATCTCGTTGGAATGGCCATTTGATTGCCCCTCATTTCTGCTTGGATAGTGAATCTCAAACTATTGATTTGATTTTTACCCCCGTGCTGCTCCTACAGCCCTGACTATCTCAATAAATGGACACCCCAATCTTCTAGTTACTCACGTCAAATTCCATGGTGCCATCTTTGACTCTGTTCTTCACCTCACAGGCAGATATCTCATATCCATCCAGAAGTGGGCGGCTTCTCACTGACCCCACCACAGCCCCCTCTGTGGAAGCCACTGTCATCTCTGGTGTGGATTGCAGCAGCGGACTTTGTGGTCATCTTAACTCCATCCATGGACTGTTCCCAACACAGTAGCCCCTTAAGTCCTGTGTAACTTCCTTGCTTCAAACCCTTCAATACCTTCTCATCACATTTAAAGTACAAGCCAAGACGCTCAGAAAGTCCAATGAGACCCTCCAAACCTTGTGCCCTGCTACCTCTCCTTTCTCATCCTCAGCAACTCTTCTTCTCACTCACTCTGCTCTGGCAGTGTGGAATTCACTGCTGTTTGCTTAAACCACTCACGGAGTTTGCTTGTACCTCAGGACATTTGCACTTGCTATTCACTCTGCCTGGAACTTCCCTCCCTGATATTTACGTGGCTGCTGATCTCAGTTCCTTTGGGTCTGTACTCAAATCATCTATCATAGAGACCTTCCGCCTCCACTCTGTAATGGAGGAACACCCTTCTCCACCACTGCAGACACCACAGCCTCCATAACCTGCTTTAGTTTTTCTCATAGCACCTACCATCTCACTTACTGTATATTTACTTCTTTATTAATTGATTGTCCATTTTCATCACCAAAGTGTAAGTGCTGTGAGGGCAGAGACATTGCTCACAGCTGTATCTTCAGCATCTAGAGCAGCGTCTGACAGATAAGTAAGTATTGAATAAACATATGTGATACAAATAAATAAGATTTTAAAAACCTAAACATTGCATTTCTGTATGCAAGCATAATGAAAGAGCTGCACAGACGGAAAATTGAAAATGTTGGCCAGAAACAAAATCCTTCAGTAAGCCAAAAGAGATGGGCTAAAAAGCTTAAAAAATGCAAGTAGTAAAAGTTCTGAGGAGTAATGTGTTGCCTTGCAATGAAATTTGATCTGACAGCACCTCCTCTGCTTATGACATCCCAGATGGTAGACAGCTATTTCATCCATTAACTAGTGCCTGCATCCGTTTGCCAATTCTAATTCATTCTAGTGGCTTCCATGGTGATTGTGATGGAGGCTGGGTTTTGTTATTTTGGGGGGAGGTGGCTGGGGTGGTGCTCTTGTTTGCTTGTTTACCCTAAAACTATAGGGCTAGCCTGGCCAGTGGTGAACAGTAACATGCAGTGGCAACAAGTGCCACTGCTGTCTACTCCAGGGAATAAATCCTAGCTCCACCACAAGATGTCAGACTTTGGCAAAGTCCCTAACCACTCTGAACCTCTGTTTCCTCCTCTGTAAAATGGGAATATGATTATGCAGGTTCATAATTCCTTATCTGATTTTAAGAAGATAACACAATGTATATCCTACACATTATGTAACACCCACAGCAGGGTCTCATCAATCACATCAATGTATCGGCAGTGAAATACATGAATAGTCATACTTAGTGGGATAAAGTAAGAATATAAATAATCTCACATCAGTTCAGGAGAAGTTTTGCCACCAAAGAGTTCAGGTCAGGCAAGTTTTACCTCTGGCTGAGTCAGAAATATTAGACTTTATCTTACCGTTGGCTTAATATATTTAAAAACTTAAAATTTGCATGAAAATGCAAATAACTTTTATTATTTATGATTTTAAGTAATAATATTCCATTATATTTAGCTTAAGTTAAAGTTTATCTTTCCTTCTCTATTCTTTCTTTATCTCTTTCTTTCCTACGAGACTCCAGCTCCCAATGGCTGGCTCTGCGGTCAGAGGGAAGGTTGTGGAAAAGAGAAGCAGCCACTTCATAGAGGTGGGTGACTGCAGCATGGAGGAGTGCCTAGGGGCTGGGGGAAGACTGGCTTCAGGCCGGAAGCTCTCCTGAAAAATGCATCAGTCCCCTTGGTCCTAATCCACCCCCACAATAAATTTAGCAATCAAGTAAAACTAGTTTGTGTAGCAGCTATGCCAATGCAGCCAGCTACAGGATCCCCTTCCTCACTTCCACCCCAATCGCTCTTCCCAAACCCCTCCTGTTTATAAATTCTAGCCTTGCCCCTGATAGGTTACCTCCTGGGAAGGAAGCTCTCTAGGTCACGGTAAGTCAGGGACTGGAGGACTGCTGGCTTTGCCTGGGTCCGTTACCCACTGACTGGGCCTTTTAAAGCAACCCCAGGTGCCCAGCTGTGGGGAATCCAACAGGGGCTCCAACAGGTATGCACTTTTCAGAGAAGAAAAGAGATAAGGCTCCTTCCCACAGTGTAAATTTCTCAGGTGGAGACAATCAGAGCAAAAGAAATAGAGCCTCTTATAGTTAGGAGAAAGAGGTGGAGAAATAGCGTTTAAGTCAAGCATGCGTGATTTGTTCCAACTGTCAACAGAGTATAAAGTGGTTCCATTGAGGCTTTCTAAATGGCCAGGCTATTGTCGGAGTACAGGGTACCTGTCCAAGTATACCTGTGACAACTTCTCAGAGCTGGTGTCCTTTAAAATATAGTCTAATACCAAAACCAGATGGCAGAAAAAAAGCCTAGAGAAGAATATCAAAATGTGACTGGATATTGAATACAACGAAGGAGTCGTGACAATTTATATATGTCAAATCCTATATAGATAAACTGCCTTGCTTATAAATTGGCAGATGGGTCTTTTCCAAATATTGAGAAAAATCTCAGCTTGTGTTTTAAAACAAGTAAGTTAATTTAAAACAAAACTAATCAATAAAAGGACTGGTGCAAATTTGTATTAAAAACAAACAAAAAAAGACTTCAATATCCATAAATTCAAAAAAGGGTTTTAGTTAAATATACAGCTAAAAAAACATGAAACATCCTAATTTATTTTCTAAACAATGACAACATTTAAACAGAAAATTTAATATTTCAATATTGGTTTCATGTTCTAAGTCTGGGGTCTGGCTATTTGCTCTGCTAAAAAGCCAAAAAAAGCTATCTCTACAAGTGGACAGAATAGAAAATTGAGGTTGATATGCACAGAAGAACGGAATGGGTCCACCAAACCAGTCCAGCATATGGAGATCTTCTAAAGGAAAGAGTTCTTTATTGGTTTTCTCGTGTCTTCATGACAATTTGGTATCTGGAAATTTCCATGTGGGTGATATGAGATAATATCTGACATCCTCCACACCCAACAAATCTGGTCTTCTTCTGCTATTCCTTAACATTTCTAGACACTATCATTAATATTCAGTTAGGCTCCAAGTTGGAAATTTAGATTCTAACTCCTCTCTCTTGCTCTCAACTTCCAATAGGTCACCCAAATCTGTTTGTTCTATAGCAAAAGGTCTCTTGGGATTTGGCCCCACTAACCCTTTAGATCAAGGTGGTGATTTTGACCTAGAGTAGAGCTGTTTAAACTTAACAACATCAATAGCAAAACTCATGGTAGAACCCTTCCTTCAAACTCAGTCGTATGTCAATGTCCATTATATTACACACAGAAAAGATGAGGCTGCTTCAGCCTCCACTTCACCCTTTTGGCAGCCCCGAGGCAACATCACCACTGATTGAGCGTGGTAAGGGTCCCTTATCTTGTCTTCCTGGCCCAACTTCTGCCCACTCCGGTCCACTGCCATCAGATTCGGTTTCCTGCCTCACAGGTCAGCCTCCTGGGGGACAGCATGAGGGGCAAAGAAGATCAAACAACTTGGATTCCATCCCAGCAGGGGCCTTACTAGCCTTACATGCTTAAGCAGCCTATGACCTCTTTTATCTTTTAGCCTGTTTCTTCATCTCAAATGGGGAGTAAACAATAGTACCTCTTTTGAGACACTCTCAGACAAACTCTCTGAAGGGTCTTTGGTTCTTACAATATTCACATGCAATATCTTTTTCCTTCTCCGAGGAACCATAGATTCTGTCTACTGGTTATCAGTCTTAAGTAAAGTATTGAGAAGATCTATTTGTCATTGAGACAAAGAAAGACTATGTGTAAAGTTGGCAAACTTCCTTTGAAAAGTCTGACTTCTTTTCAGAATGTTTGCTTCCTTTTTCAGATTTTATTAAAGAAAAGGAAAAAAAATCACCCCTCTTTGTTTTGGATGATGTAAGAATATTTGATTGGATGCTAGTATGGGTCCGTAATTTCTGCCATGAGGAAAGCAGCAGGAAGAGTCAGAGCACTCCTCCCCATCCCACCCAACACACTCTGAAATGGTCCAAGAGTTTTCCTGGGAGAGGCTCAGGTGGGGATTCCTGGATTCCCTACATCACCAGTCCCCCAAGTGGACTGAGCAGCCCTGGGGTGCTGGCCCACTTGGGTAATTGAAGGCTCACACTCTGTGAGAGAGCAGAGCAGGTGGGTGACATCCAGGATTTATTCAGTGCTGCATTTTGTCAGAAAAAAGAAGACAATGAATGAGCCCCTTTGCACAGTCTCTGTTGTGTGTCCTGAAAGATCTGTCTCCATATGATCAACATAACCAAGGGAGGTCTGGCCTGCAGAGAAATGGCAGCCCTATTGAAACAGTGGTCCTCACAGGCTGTTGAGAGGCTTATGGGAGCTTATTGCTTGAGCTTTTCCAAGCTCAACATGCCATACAGAAAACTGGCAGTAGAAATTGGCCATGCAAAGTACTATCATCATTATGAGGTCAGAACCTGGGCTCCCCACTGCTACAGGATAAACTCCATGGTTCTTAGCATGGGTCACCAGGCCCTTCACACTAGCCCCAGCTTTCTGCTCTAGTTTATCACTGGTCATCACCTGATCCACAGGCTGTGCTCTGCCCTCACTGACTTCACCACCGTCACCTTGCCAGGGCATCCTTCAGTGTGTGCATATCCTACAAGGTTTGCACGGACATCTCATCCTCTACTCTTCCTTCTCCCTCCCACAGGTCATCCCTCCTGCCATGCTTTCTCCACTCCTTTATGCAGAGCTTATTTTGTTCTCTGGATTACCAGAACTCTTTGTTGGCACCATTGTTAGAGGATTCATTAGGTGGTTCCATGACAGCCAAACACAAGCTCCTTGAGGTCAAGGGCTGATCTTCTTCGTCCCTGTATCCCTGATGTCTTGCCTGGTCCTAGGCATATCATAGACAATCATTAAGTTATGTGTTGACTAAATTAATGATTGAATGAGTAGTATGTTTTCAATTTTACTTTAGTTGGCAAAAAGACAATAGATTGAGACACAAAAATGTTAAATTAGTTAAATATAAGTTGTGAATTATGGGTAATTACTGTTATAATATTTAAACTCTTCTTTAGTTCCCAAATTTTACCAATAATCAAAGAAAATAAAAGAGGGATTCAGGGAAAACTGTGAGGGTTTATTTATGTAGCAATGCAGATGACCAAGTAATGTTAAATATTAGTGTTAGCTTTTCCTAATAAATGTTATGGGTACCTACTATTTCCTATATGAATGTATGGTTTAGTGTAATACAAATTAATTATGGAATTCTCTTGAATTTGATGTATGTTTTCTTAATTTATTCTGACCTAATTCATTAGCATAAATCACTCATGCATTTCACAGCTGTAAGTCTTGCTCTCTCAGCAATATAATCTTTGGTATTATATATGCTGACACTTATTAAAATGTATCAATATGATCCTATCTTTCTATCAAGACCTTTAGCCCAGAAATAACATCCTTTGTTTTAAATAAATTGAGTTTGTCTTCTAATCAAAAAAAAGACATCAGTAGAACTGGTGATTTGAATTTCATCAACAAAAACCAGAGTCTCATGAAACTGGATACAAATCTCATCTGAAAAAAAAAAAATGCACTTACATGCTTTTAAATATAATGTAAAATGGCCTGCATATTAAAAATATGAACAATAATGAACAATGCATCCTCATGAGTACCAGAAAAATTGATCTCTGGATATTATACTTCAATCATTTAACATTTCCACACTAGGGCATATTGTAATGTTGATAATCATGATGAGCAGAAAAAGGTAAACGAGCATGAACACCGTGCGCCCTTAGAAATTAAGCTCCACTAATTTTCATCTACTTGTGCAGTTAGGGTCTGAGAAGTCCAGGAGAGGGGAGGCTATGCTAATGAGGACTATGACAGTTTCTTCTGTACTAGTCTATACTGGAAGGAAAACACATTATTCCTCCAAATACTTGGCACATAGAGATGAGTTATGGACATTAATTAACTGACAATCCCATGGCACTATAAGTAGTACACTATAACTAGGACTCAGTAGGCCTCAGCAGGAAGATTTTAAGAAACACACGGTGGTGACTGTCACCTGCAGGCGCAGGTCAGCTGGCTCTCTCATGCGCATTCTCCAGCTCTCTTTGCCCCCACGGGTGTCTATGACTAAGGCCCCCTCTCAGCTTCACTGTGACCTCCTCTATCAGCCGCCCTTGGAGTTGTGGGTCTGCTTGCCTTTCTCCACCTACTCTGCACACACCAGTCAGCCCCAGTCAGCACCCTTCCTGCAGCCAGACCAATGTTAGTGTTTGGAACACCACTTTGAAGAATGACTGTCCCTTGGGTTTTACTGCGAAACTTTTATTAATACTGTGGGTGTATGCAGCCAATTTTCATTGCAATCGAAGCAAAATTTACCAAAAATTGTTTTTCAAGAGTCATTGTGCCCACTGCGTAATCTCTCTTACAACAGAGGAACAGGTTCATTTACTTCTTTATAAGTGGTCTTTCTGCTTCAACTGCTGGGACTTCTCAGCTCCCAGAAGGAAGTGAGGGGTAGACAGTGTTCTTTTTGTGCTGCAGAATCAGTAACAACAGCTAACTGGGAGCTTATCATTAGTCCTACACACAGTTTTAGGAGCTCCCATGCATTCATCCAGATAATCTTTGCAAACTCCGCCTTTTGACTTAGGACTATTTAGCCCTTTCACAATCTTAAGTCCCTTGGGTTACCATGCGGGGACTCAAACCAGGCAATTAGCCCACGTGGCCCAGGCTCTCACCCCTGAGCACAGGCCCCTGCAGAGAGCAGGGCTCGAGAAATGGGAAGTTTTGGTTTTCAAGAATATCTTGATTTCCATCTGGCATTTGGTACCTTTAGTGTCATGTGAACATGTGCTACAGATGGCCGAAGAGCCAACAGACATAAACAATGTAGGAGAGGTGTTTCCTAATTGTGGCCTCACACCTCATTCTTTGTGTTTCAAAGCCCCGGGTGTCGAGTGACCTAGAAGAAGACTTAAGCTTCAAGGAGGTGACTTTCCAGGAGTTACACTGTGCACTTGCCAGCGCTTTCCCTGTGCACGCATGGAGTGTGCTGTGGAATCCTCTCCGTGAGCCACCTCACCCATGCGCACATCCCATTCCACCCAAGCCAGTTCTTAAATGAAAATGGCAGGGGAGAAGATGAAGGGAGGTGATTCATTTCCGAGGGCTGCCCTAACAGAGGACCACAAACCAAGTGGCTGCAAACGACAGAAATTCATTCTCTCCCAGTTCTAGGGGACAGAAATCCAAAATCCACGGCTGCTTCCTTCTGAAGGTTCCGAGGGAGAATCTGTTCTAGTCCTGTCTCCTAGCTTCTGGTGCTTGCCAGCAGTCCTTGGCGTTCCTTGGTTTGTAGACAAATTACTGTAGCCTCTGCCTCTGTCTTTACTGGTGTTCTTTTCCCTGCGTCTCATCTTATAAGGACACCAGTCAGATTGGGTTTCTGCTCCCCCTAATCCAGTATGACCTTATCGTGACTTGACTACCCCGCAAAGTCTCTATTTCCAAATAAGGTCACATTCGCAGATACTGGGGGTGAGGACATAGCTTTTTGGGGGACACTGTTCAACTCACAACAGGAGGTGAATTTTTTTTTTTCTAAAGTAGCTTGGAATAATGCAGTTTGAGTCCTGATGACGCTAATCTAAAAGATAATTCTGTGAGTAAGGAAGTCAGCTAGGGATTCTCCATGTGTAAAGGAAAAAAATCTGCTTCCTCTATACTCTTCTACTACTCTCGAAACTTCACTTCTGACACCAGATGTGTGGGTGTTTTTCCCACAGCAAGCAATTCTCCAGTTCTCTGCAGACACCAACTGGACACCTTACAATTCAACTCAATTCTGATACTATCTACCCGGGGTACACCCACAGGTTAAGGGCTCAGTCCCACAGACTGACCTCTTCCCTTCATGTGTCAATTCTAACTCCAGGATGTCACCTGGGCTTCTCACCAACCAGTTATAAACCACAAGTTCCCAAGACTCCCTCTTTGGGTTTGATAATTTGCTCGATCAGCTCATAGAACTCAGGAAAACAGTTTACTAACTAGATTATACAACTCAGGAGCAGCCAGATGGAAGAGATGCACAGCGCAAGGTATGGGGGAAGGAGCTCAGAGCTTCCCTGCCCTTCATGGGTGCACCACCAACCCAGCACCTCCATGTGTTCCATACCTGGAAGCTCTCTGAACCCTGTACTTCTGGGAATTTTATGCAGGCCTCACTATGTAGGCATGATCGATTAAATCACTGGCCTTTGGTGATTAACTGAACCTCCAGCCCCTCTCCCCTCCCTGGACTGAAAGTTCCAACCCTCTAATCGCATGGTCGGTTCCCCTGGCAACTAGCATCCATACTGTGGTTATCTAGGGGCTTTCCAACAATCACCTCATTGACATAAACTCAGGTGTGTTTGAAAGGGCTTGTTATGAATAACAAAAGACACTGCTCTCACCTCTAACCCTTTGGAGCTATTTCAGGAACCTTGCACAAAATACCAAATATTGTAACAAAAGATGGTCCCATCGCTCTAATCACTTGGGAAACCACAAGAGTTTCAGGAGCTGTGTCAGGAAGGGGAACAAAGACCAAATATCTATTTTTTGTTATAGGTCATAATATCACACCTTGTGCCTCGTCACCAGAGGGGAACCTGCATACAGAGCTTGTGTTTTGCTGTCAGAAACATAATAAGCCAAGATAATCTGCCTGATTTTCAACAAACCTCTAAGAATGAGCAGCAGTGCCCTCCTTTTTTAAGTATTAGTAGTAAGGGTGGCACGACCAGTCTAAATTAGAAATGTCTCCCAATGACATCATTTATTGAGGAGCAGTTCCTGACAGTGAAATGAGAATGGCTCAGACCCACACTTGGGCTGCCTGTGGTCTCATTTTCAAGAACACACATCCATGCTGTGGTGGTTCTTGTGGCTGTTACCGTTCGTGTTGGGCGTCAGTGCGTTCAACGTTTTAATGCTTCATCTATCAATAAATTGAGTGCAATTCTATATGGATTTGACCTTTTCAGTATTCCGCAGTATAACTGACTGGTTCCTCCCCTGCTTGTCATTTTAGTAACCTGGGTGGGAGAAGCGAGCTGGCCCACCAAGAAAAAGGAAAAGGAGCGTAAAGAGCAAAGTCGTAAAGCGAGCGTGGTCTTTCAGAGACCATATTAAGGGATTATAATTTTGATAGCTCCCTACCTTTTATCTTTCCAGAGCAAGTGACCATAAATTGAAAAGAGAAGAGAGAGAAAAAAAGTAATATTGACCAAAACTAACAACACTGTTGTTTTCCTCAGTTAGTGTTATTACCCAGTCCCTCAGTGGTCTTGGCCTCTGTTCGCTGACGTCTTCAAAGGTTTTATTCTAGAAACATTTTTGTCCAGTCATTTATTAGAAACTTTAATATAAATTTCTGTTACTCCACAGAGACACCGATGGTTTTCAAAATTGTGGTGAAATCTCATGAGCTCTTAAGATGTTCACTCTCGCTTGGTGTGGTCCAGAGGGTTCTTTTGTTTTGGCGTCCATGAATATGTTACACTAAGTTGAGTTTCAACTTTCTTGGTGACTCTTAAATACAAATCACCATGTTAATAAATTATTCAACCTGAGGGTTATATGACTAACAATCGAAAACCCTAACATCCAGGCAGCATATTCTGATTTCTGACAAAAGATGAGAAGAGGCAGATAATGGTTTATATACCAAGTGTATAAATTGTATTATGATTCTGATAGAAAAAAAAAACTCTCAATACCATTAGTCAGCCATATGTCCAATTTTGAGATGCTAATGCTAGATGATAAACAACTCTTCGTGCCCATGTAAATGTCTAAACAAAATTGCAGTAATTGTAAATAATGCATAGATTTGCTTCTTAGTAATTAGTTTTAACAAGCTTTCCACTTAACTATGCTATGGAATGCTAATATTAATCTTAAAGATATCACAGCACATGATCAACTTAAAATGAAAAATGCTAAAATTAAATAAGGCCTTTCCTATACTAATCTACAAGCAATTTATCTCATAAGAATTCTTGAGCTTCTGATATAGTGCCTGGCCTATTGCAAAATTATCCAAAATTAAAATTATTATAAAATATTTTCCATGAATTTCTGACCCATCAGGCATAAAATTACAATGTCAATGGAAGACGGCTTACTTAAGAGGATCTAGATTACTACTGGTTAGATCTTTCATAATCATAAATTAATGGAATCGATGAACCACACACAGAACCAGCCATATAATTTTATCATTACTCACTCATTCAAAATATAGTGCTGGGGCACTGTCTACTTGGCCTGGCCTTATGGGTGCTAGTGACACTAGGGTGACTAAAATTGAGACAGTCTCTGTCGACAGGGCACTATCATTCAAGACAGCAAGACAGAAAATGTGACGAAGACTCCAGGAAGCCATCAAGCAAGCAAGTAAACGTATGTCACTTGGTGCTACATGCTGTGGAGTCAGGGATACCTGAAGTCCTCAGAGAAGACCACTATGACAAAGTTGCTTTGAGCGGAAACATAAATGAAGCCAGAGTGTGAGCCATACAGAAGCTGGGAAAGAATTTCAGACAGAAGGAACAGGGTACAAAGACCCTGAGGGGGAAACATAGTTGAAGATTCAAGGAATGACATGTCTGATGTAGGGAGAAGGGCTTGAGGAAGTCAGTGACTTAGCAGGGTCCAGATACATTGGCCTTGCAGCTGCTTTAAGTACTTTGGCTGAGAAGCCATTAAAGGAGTGTGAGCTGAGGAGGGACATGATCTGACCTAGATTTTAAGTTGATCACTCTGGCATCTGTTTAGAAACCAAACTAGAAGGAGGGGAAACATGGAGGCATGGAGAGCGGCTGAAAGGCTGTTGCAGTAATCCAGGTAAGAGTCACGGGTCGTTTGGATGGCTTAGGGTGGCAGCAGTGGTCAGATTCTAGAAAGCATTTTGAAGGAATTGTCTGCAGGATTTTCTGATGGGTAGTGTTTGTGGTGTAGAGAAAGAGAAGAGTCAAGATGACTCAGATGTGATGCTTTTGGCCCAAGTACTGGGGTGTGTCCCTCTAGGGAGGTGATGAAGACTGAGGCAGAAGAAGGATCGAGTATTCCTGTTTGGAAGTATGAAGAATAGATGCCCATTGGGAATGCATGGGGAAGTTAGGAAGGAAGCTGCAGATTTAATTTTAAAGTTCAAGGGAGAAGTTGGGCCAAGAGGTATAAACTTTGGAATTGTTAGCCTATGGTGAGTATCTAAATCAGTGAAGAGTAGATGAGACTACATTGGGAAGAAGTGTAGATATAGAAGAGAAGGGAAAAGGTAAGAAGAGGTCTAGGACTGAGCCCTGGGGGATACAAACTTTAGATGGAGGTCTTGGAAATGAAGAGGAACTATGAAGTCATCTAATATCACAGGTATCATAAGAATGATCTGAAGAATTTAGCACTCAGCACAGTGGACTGGCTATCAAAGGGTGGCCTTGCCATGTTGGTATTTATCTATTATCTCAAATTAACAAATATAAATGGATTACACTGTAAATTTTATATTACTATACTCATATGAATTATGACTGCTACTGTAGTCCCTATTAGGTTAACTTCAGTTGGAGGGTTTAATCCAGGAATTATCATGTTTCATTAATTCTAAGATCAACATTTTTTTTCACATCTTAACATCTCTGAAACCAAAATGTGTCAGACAGTTGATGGCATCTTACAGTTACAATTGATGGCATCTTTTCTTTCTTAGAGGCACACACCAAAAAGATGCATCATACAATCTGTGGAATTTTAAATTTGATTAAATAAAATACATATTTTTTAAGTTAAGTCTACTTTCTGCTGCCCCCAGATGATGTAAAAATAGAAGAATTGGGCTCCCGCAGAGGTACTACCTGGGATGAGTGTTTACTGGGATGATGAAGAGCCAGGGAAGGGAGGAGGCAGTGACAAGCAGAGACAGGCAGTGACTTCTGGGCAACTCTTACGAGTCATCCTTACCAGTCATCAGCCCAGGCTTTACTATTGATTAGCTCTGATGCCACGTACCTGCAGTGACTTTGGCCCCTAGGAGGAAGGCAAATATAGTCCCAAACTTGCACAGAGGCTAGTTCTGGATTCATTCTCCAAACATTTCTTTTCCTAGATCTGTATACTCCTGAAGAGCAGAAGCTGTGTCTCATTTATCTTTGAATCTCTAGAATTTAGTACAATGTCTGAATACAGTTGGTGCTCAATAGATGTTTTTTAAAAATGTAAACCCAACTCTCCACATTTTAGTGTGAAGATTTGTGACCTAAAATCTCAGAGGCAATGTATGACTGGTTTCCTCCCCTCGCTATGATAGTTGAAGGTTACCGTCTGAGTACTGCTCACATAAGGCATCTTATCTGAGTGCCAGGGACCCGATCTTGGTGTGGTCTCCATGGAAACACAGAGAGGAATTCTCAGATCCTTGCACAGAAACAACAAATGCGTATTTTTGGATAACGACAAAATGCAGCATTTATAGATAGGATAATAACCTATGTTATGAAACATGCAATTTAATAACTCCGTCTGATAAAAAGGGAAAGTCAACTGCAATGCTGTAATTTACTCCTGGTGGTGGAGGCGTCTGAGTTCACGGGCAGTGGAATTGAGCAGCAAGAATTCATCTTCTTCATCTGCTTGCTGCTCACTATGCCATTTTGTCGTATTCTTCTCTTATTATATTTTCCAAGTCATACATCCTAACCTACTATTCTACTTAATCCTCCCCCTGCATTGTGACCTGTATTCCATATTCCTTACAAGAATGTCCTCAAGGAACTACAAAGGACTTTTAGAAGGAAAGACATAAAATGTTTTACAGTTCCTACAGAAGCCTTTTTGTGAAGCTTGTATTTTACTTGTATTGAAAACACTTAGGAGAGTGGCCATAAAAGTAAATTTGAAGACACATTTGAAATGTAGATAGTGTTTGCAGTGGTCACATGATGTTGCTTAAGGGCACAAAAATGTTTTCCAAGAGTTCTGCTTAAATCTTGAATTATCCTTTCCTCTGTTTCTTGAATTATGTGACCTCTGAGAAATATTCCGCATCCTAAATGGGTAATACTCGATAGTGATTACAATTCCAAAACAATTCATTTTCTCTCTTAGACTACAGAATCTCCTAAGACTGAAGTATCTGGGTGTGCTCCTGTGGGTGTGAAGAAGAGTCGTTTGCCCAGTTTTGTACTCGCTTACCCAACAGAAGTACAGCTATTAGAGTAGTATCTAATAATATCTGTCAGACTGATATTAATACATACTATTAGAGTAATATCTACCACTATCTATTGGAGTAGTATTAATAGATGCTATTAGAGTAGTATCTGCTAGTATCTACTAGAGTAGTATTAATAGATGCTATTAAAGTAGTTTCTGCTAGTATTTGTTAGAGTAGTATTAATAGATACTATTAGGACAGTGTCTAAAAGTATCTTTTGGAGCAATACTAACACATACTTATTAGAGTAGTATCTACTAGTATCAATTAGAATGGTATTAATAGTATTAGTAGATATTCTAATAGTATCTCTCAAACAGAGATTTTTAATTTTCTCGTAAATCAGGGACCATTGCTTCATAGATTTGCATAACCTGGAGTTAATATATCAATGACTGAAGACAGAGAAAGCCCCCACATAGCAGTTCCTAAGACTAGCCATTTCCAAGACCAATTAAAATGCCTTAGAGCAGGAGTCATTAAGCTGGCCCAAGAGATAAGAATGGTTTTTATTTTTTTAAATGGTTGTGATGGGGGCTCGGTGAGCGGAGGAGTCAAAAGAAAGATTTCTTGGATTCTCAAGGTCTGGTAGTAGTGCTCTTTTATTCAGAGAATAGCATGGAGTAACATAGGATCAGGACCCATGGGCAGTAAGAGCTGCAGGCATGGGGACAGGACCCATGAGCAGTAAGAGCTTGCAGGCATGGGGACAGGACCCATGGGCAGTAAGAGCTTGCAGCCATGGGGACAGGACCCATGGGCAGTAAGAGCTTGCAGGCATGGGGACAGGACCCATGGGCGGTAAGAGCTGCAGGCATGGGGACAGGACCCATGGGCAGTGAGACCTTGCAGGCATGGGGACAGGACCCATGGGCAGTAAGAGCTTGCAGGCATGGGGACAGGATCCATGGGCAGTGAAGAGCTGCAGGCAT